>NW_024070193.1:53988432-54044935 GCF_014754425.2 Oryx dammah
TCTGCATAGAAGTTAAATAAGCAGGGTGACAATATACAGCCTTGACGCACTCCTTTTCCTATTTGGAACCAGTCTGTTGTTCCATGTCCAGTTCTGACTGTTGCTTCTTCACCTGCATACAGATTTCTCAAGAGGCAGGTCAGGTGGTCTGGTATTCCCATCTCTCTCAGAATTTTCCAGTTTGTTGTGATCCACACAGTCAAAGGCCTTGGCATAGTCAATAAAGCAGAAATAGATGTTTTTCTGGAACTCTCTTGCTTTTTCCATGATCCAGCGGATGTTGGCAATTTGATCTCTGGTTCCTCTGCCTTTTCTAAAACCAGCTTGAACATCAGGAAGTTCGCAGTTCACATATTATTGAAGCCTGGCTTGGAGAATTTTGAGCATTACTTTACTAGCGTGTGAGATGAGTGCAATTGTGCGGTAGTTTGAGCATTCTTTGGCATTGCCTTTCTTTGGGATTGGAATGCAAACTGACCTTTTCCAGTCCTGTGGCCACTGCTGAGTTTTCCAAATTTGCTGGCATATTGAGTGCAGCACTTTCATAGCATCATCTTTTAGGATTTGAAATAGCTCCACTGGAATTCCATCACCTCCACTAGCTTTGTTCATAGTGATGCTTTCTAAGGCCCACTTGACTTCACATTCCAGGATGTCTGGCTCTAGATGAGTGATCACACCATCTAGAAAATAGATAATCCCCAAGCACCTACTGTATAGCACAGGGACCTCTATTCAGTGTCCTGTGGTGACCTATATGGGAAAAGAATCTGAAAGAGAATGGATATATGTGTAGATTCGTAAGTGGACCATTTTGCAGTGCGCCTAAAACTACTACAATATTGTAAATCAGTTATAGTCCAAGGTAAAATAAAAATTAAAAAAAAGAGTGGATTCCATAGTTAATGGCTTCATTTTACTTACCTTTTCTCTTAAGCATTATGGCATCATCTGTAATAGTCAGGAACATATGCTTTACATTCTGGTGTTATATTTTCTTCTTCTCTTTCAACACATCATTTTTCTGAGACAAGTTTTTATGGTAGGAATTTACAGAAATGCTGACTATGACGAGTAGCTCGAAGTCGACTTCTCCCTAAATGTTAGCAGTTCTCCATAGAGTTGACTGTCAACGAATATGTAAACATTTTGTCTTTTTGATGTTAAATTTAACCATTTTCTTGGCAAACTGAAACTGATAGCAGAGGTATTACTTTTCCTGAATCTTCAGCCCTGTTGTCCTAAGTGACTGTGATGATTCTTGTAGACTCTGTGTCATAAATGGATTCTTTTGCCCCTCAGTGAAGAGAAAGGGACCCTGGGGGTTCATTCATTCATTCAACAGATAGTTGCTTGGGATCCATCAGTGAATCACACAGATAGAATGGTTCCTGCTTTCATGCTAGTACAGATGATTTTAAATTATGTGGTGCAGGAAGCTTTCCCAAGAAGGCAGCTCTTCAGCAAAGACCTGAAGAAGAAACGAATTCTTACTGAGTTCCTATTATGCCTCAGATACTGTTTTAGGAGCCAGAATGGCTAGCTATAACTTCTGTAATCAGCAGAAAATAACTTACATGGTCAGAGGATGGGCGTGTAATCTGTTTAATGTCACTATTAAAAAAAATCTTTTTGAAGTAATGGCACCAGTTTTGGTTAAGTAGAATTGCAATGGGCAAACAGTTTTTAAGACGATGACTACACAGTGTAATAGGAAATAGGAGATATTTGTCTTCAAAAGAAAATAGAAAGAGAAGCCCATGTATGGGATGGGTTTTGTGTCCAGGTCCAGCGGTCCTTGCAGAGGTATGGCTTCTCCCAAGCTGGTAGTGTCATGACGGTCCCAAGGATCCTCCCGGGGATGACAGTGACGAAGCAGGAGCAACTGCTTTAGATTACGGATGGCTTTTGTGGGAGATGTTTGAAGAACAGTGGAGGAGTCCAGGGAGCAGGAGGTGGTCCCTGCCTCAAATGCTGACCTGTGACTTCAGGCGGGCTGCCTTTGCTCCTCCACACATCAGCTCGACTGCTTATTTGCTGGCCATGCAATTTATGCTCATCATCTGGTTTAGCAAGATAAGGTGTGAAAACAGGAGGAGGATGCACTTCCCAAGACCACCAGTCAAGTCCTTTTCTAGTTCTCAAATTCCTTTCTCCTTGATTTGTCCAAGGAAACACTGCTTGTCTGTAGCTTTTGAATTGAAGCCAGGCCACTATGGGGTTAACTGGTTTGTCACAGCGTTAGCTGTGGAGCAGGGCTGGCTCTTGAACTCCTGGTTTTTCTCCTCCTCTTGGCTCCCTACACATGGTGTTAAGGAAGTTGGCGGCTCTCCTAGCATTTTAGAGGCAGAGTGGGTCGGCGCTGGTTTTGCTGTGTGTGTGGTCTCACCCCCACAAATGCTAGCCCCAGATTTCACTTTTATTTCCAGAACTTCAAGGAGGACCACCAAGGAGTTAGGGATGGACAGGAGATGGAAGAAAAGCAAGGAATTAACCTTGCTCTGAGACAAAGCCAGGGGTGCCCATTGTCTCGGATAACCTTCCTGTGGTCCAAGGACCTTAAAGTTGATCACAAGACTTCTACTTTTAGTATATTTATTTTTACCTTTCAAAGATCTGTAAAAGATACACCTGGATTGCTTGGTGGCCCCCTTCAGGTCTAAAGTTCTAAAATTCTCTTGTGTGCAGAGCTGCAGAGGCCAAGTGCCTTTGGGTAGATGGACCCGGATGGATTTCATCCGAGGCCTGCGGCATCCCAGGATGGATGTGCGCCAAGCATCCTCAGACTGCATGTTCACGCCGCCGGTAGTCTGGGTGGTGATGCTGTCTTGCACCACACTTTTTTTTTCTTTTAATTAATTTAATTATTTTAATTGGAGGCTAATTACTTTACAATATTGTAGTGGTTTTTGCCATATATTGACATGAATCAGCCATGTACATGTGTTCCCCATCCTGAACCCCTTCCCACCTCCTTCCCCATCCCATCCCATCCCATCCCTCAGGGTCATCCCAGTGTTCTGGCCCTAAGCACCCTGTCTCATGCATCAAACCTGGACTGGTGATCTATTTCAAGTATGGTAATACACGTTTCAGTGCTATTCTTTCAAATCATCCCACCTTTGCCTCCACCCACAGAGTCCAAAACACTGTTCTTGACACCTGTGTCTCTTTTGCTCTCTCACATATAGGGTCATCATTACCATCTTTCTAAATTCCATACATATGTGTTAGTATACTGTATTGGTGTTTTTCTTTCTGCCTTACTTCACTCTGTATAATCGGCTCCAGTTTCATCCACCTCATTAGAACTGATTCAAATGTATTCTTTTTAATGGCTGAGTAATACTCCATTGAGTATATGTACCACTGCTTCTTATCCATTCATCTGTGGGTGGCATCTAGGTTGCTTCCGTGTCCTGGCTATTGTGAACAGTTGCGCCCCAGTTTGATCCACTCGCGTGGTTTAGCGCTGGCTCCCGGACGCTGGAAGCGAGGCCTTCCGACTCTCACCTCGGGCTGTCTCCCTTTTCCGCAGATGATGACCCAGGTGGAGGGGCAGCAGAAGAACCTGGTGCACGCCATCGAGTCTCTCCCGGGGTCTGGCCCCCTCACTGCCTTGGACCAGGACCTGCTGCTCCTGAAAGCTACCTCTGCTGCCACCCTCAGCTGCCTCGGGGAGTGCCTGAGCCTGCTCCAGCAGAGCCTGCACCACGCCGGCCAGTCCAGCCACAGGCCGGCAGCCTCGGGTAAGACCTCCCCGGCGGCGGCGCGCCCGGGTCTGCGAGTGCGCGTCGTCTGGTGTGCGCATGTGCCTGTCTGTCCGCTGTGACCTTCTTCCTTTAAATCGATCCATCTCGCCTTTTATCCAACTGCTTCTCCGTTTACCCCTTCTCAGCCTCGCTTGGGCTGTCTATATTTTTTTCATTTCACCCATTAGCAGTGTGCCATCCTGTCAACAATTTAACGTTTTCACGAATACTATAGAACTCTTCTGAAACGTGTTAGCGTTCAGTTCTCCGTTGCCTTCTATTTGTGAATTTTGCACTCAGTGTTGTGATTGCAAGATCCGTTGCTCAGCAGCGTCTGGTCCGCTATTTCCAGCTGTGCCTGTGGGTCCTGTCCCCCAAACCCTCCCATGATGAACAGCCGCCTTGCCTCCTGCTCTCTGCCTCGGGCCACCATGCCCTCCTCTTTCCTGTCTCCTCAGGGCCCGGTGTGAGATTTTCTCTGGGATACATAACAGAAGCATTTCTAGCTGTTTATCAAGAAGTTCGAGAAAATAATAAACTCCCCAAAGAGGCGCCAGTCCTTTTGAAGGAAGTTTTCATGGATAAGCAGATAGAAAGATATTAGGGAAGATTAAATTAAATGATACAGGTGAAAATGGCTTGAGATGGGTCATGTCATAGAGAATTATAAAATATTAGAAGAGATGCACTGAAGTCTCACTGAGCTTTGTTGCTCAGGGTTCAATTAATTAACAAAGAATGAAGCAATTCAGGTGATGGGAAGCCAAGCCAGGTTATGATGAATGGTCTATATTTCACATTTCCTCCAGGTCCCCACTGCTCTCCTCTGTCACCAAGGTTAGTCAGCTGTAGAGGTTGGGGGCGGGGGTTGAGTTTCTTCTGTAGTACCCACCATCATTTACTAAGCTCTGATTCTATCAGTGTCTACCTTTTGCTATCCATTTTATGAAATCTTCACGAAGTGTGTATCATTATGCCCATCATGTGGGTGAGCTGAGCTGAGGCTCAGAGCAGTTAAATGACCTGCCCAAAGCCACCCTGGTATCATAGAGCGAAGTCCAGGGGTGGGCTCTGCCCACTGTGGCAGGTGCCTGGGGTCCTTTGTTCAAACCAGAACAGACCACCCAGTGGACTCTGGATTCCCCAGACTGGGGCTGGTCACATCTTAATTTTCTGACACTGTCCTGCTCACATCTTAATTTTCTCAGGGCAGGTATTTGTTTGTTTGTTTTTTTTCTTTATTCTTTGGGAAATAGTTTGAAACTTCTAAAAAAGTTACAAGAATAGTATGAAAAATTCTCATCAATCTCCAAATTCTCCAAATGCTATTACGATGTTGGCTCCATCTTCTCTGTATGTATAAGCCTCTTATAATATTCTAGCCACTAAAGAGTAAGTTGCTGATGATATGTACCTTTACTTTCCTATACCTCAGTGTGAATTTCCTTAAAAAAAGGGCACTCTTCTCTGTAATAACAGTACAGTGGTCCAAATCGAGAAATTAACACAAATACAATCCTCCTCCTAATTTGCAGACCTCGCTAAATTTTTTAAATTGTATTTGTTTATGTTTTCGGCTGCACTGTCTTCGTTGCTACGTGTGGGTTTTTTCTGGCTGTGATGAGCAGGGGTTACTCTCTAGTTGCAGTGCGTCGGCTGCTCATTGCGGGGCTTCTGGTGGAGAGCAGGCTCTAGGGCATACAGGCTTCGGGAGCTGTAGCTCTTGAACTCTGTAGAGTGGGGCTCAGTAGATGCGTTGCATGGACTTAGTTGCCCCGTGGCATTTTGTCACCTTCCCTGACCAAGGATTGAACCCATGTCCCCTCCGTTGGCAGGCAGATTCTTAATCACTGACCACCAAGGAAGTCCCTACTTGACTGAATTTTTCCTATGACTCTACCGGTGTCTTCTGTAATGAAAGAAAAACATTCAGGTGCCGGATCTGGGCTGGGAGAGGCGTGTGTGTCCAGGTGCAGAGTGAAGGCACTCCGTGTGCTTTTTCTCCTTGCTTTTTCCTTCTCTACTTGAAAATTGAGACTCCCTGACTTTCCCTGGTCTGGTTTGAGCCTCAGTGACTGCTTTAGGCATTGGGCACACCTCAGCATTAGACTGGGTACTTCTCAAAGTTCCTAGAATTCTTCTTGCACCAGAACCTGCTCTGTGGACAGATTGGCTCATTCCAAGAAGGAGTGGATAAGAAATTTAAACCATTTTCTTGTGCCTGAAATTCATGCCTTACCTTTTTCTTCAGGGTGACTTTCTAGTAAATTTCGAATTTTCGTTCCAGATTTTCATTTTTTCTCTGGGGTTTTTGCCGGCTGGAGGGACAAAGCTTGAGGTAGAATTTCAGATGTGGTGAAAGGTTGAAGTGGGGACTGTCTGTGGGGGACACGGGAGACCACGCAATGTCCTGGACACTACCCCACCCACCCTACTGCCTCCTGGGGGAGTGGTCGTCCTGTCCCTTCCTGGACCTGACTCCGTTGTCCATCCACCCTTCCTTTTAGCCGTTTTTACTGGGGAACTTGGCTGAAGGTTGGAGAATAGAGCATGAAGCAACATAAAGGTTATTGTGTTTCTTTGTCTTCCTAACCCTTTGCAAAGTTACATTCCATGTAACATGGCCCTTTGGATTTTAAAACATTCTGCACATGTCTTTTAAATCTGTGCCAGCACATTTAGGGGAAAAAAGGTGGAATTACATCCTTATCCAAAGCATCGTAGTTGCCTGCAGTTAAAACAGAATTCCAGGATCTCAAGCTAATGGAATGGAAGAACCTGGTGACCCCAGGAGTGTCATCTCAAAATGCTTTTGTTAAGAACCTCAGGGCTCTTTGGGTTGATAGGGATGGCAGCAGCCTGACTCCTGCTGATAAAAACTTAATGGTTATATCCAAGGAGTGCCAGACTGGGTTGATGGAAATCAAAATCTCATTAAAGTGAACCTCTATCAGGCTTTCCTCCAGAGCAGCGGTCCCCAGCCTTTTGGGCACCAGGAACCAGCTTTGTGAAAGACACTTTTTCCATGGACTGGAAGTTGGGGGATGATTTCCAGATGATTCAAGCGAATTCATTTATTGCTCACTTTATTTCTAATCTAATGCCGTGACTGATCTGACAGGAGGTACCAGTCTGTGGCCCAGAGGTTGGGGACCCCAGCTCTAGAGTTTCAAGGGGCAGGGGGTGGGGGTGGGGCGCAGATCGCTCGGCATAGCCGATATCTGTAGGGCACTGTTCATGAAGTCTCTTTGCTTTCTGATCCTTCTGCACTGATTTTCTTTTTTCCTTCTGACCCTCTTCGGAATCAAAACCTAATCTGTGATCTCACGGCATCTTCTGTAGCTTCTTGTTGCATCTTCTGGGGAACCTGGTGGCTCTAGAGCCTTTGTCTGAAGATGTTGCTCCTTGACCTCAATTTCAGTTCAAACAGAGCGACTGGACCAAGGTGGAGATTACTTGAGCTCTCATCTGTGCCCACCTACACATTTCAGGCTCGGGTCCTGTCTCCGATGTTACCTCTGAGATAATTCAGGGCTGAAATGCTTCATCTAACTTCTGTTTATGGAGAGGTTTGTAGCTAAAATTTATAAAGGAACTTGACTTCTTGGTCCAGGCTTATGTTCCCTGGTTCTCCTCTGTCCTGGTGACTGAATCTTCTCCAGCATTTTGATAGAGGCAGATGCGTGATGGGATGGGGCAGGTGGGCATATGGTTTCCCGAGTCCAGATATGTGCCTGTTTTCCGCGGTGTGACAAGTCAGGGCTGCACCAGAGCTGGAGACGGCTGGGCTGCTTGGGAGTCTGTGCTGGAGGGGGATTCCAGACCTTAAGGTGGTCTAGGGGGCCAGAGCAGTCTGCTGCTTGTGCTTCTGGGGAGGTTCCTCACCTGATCAGGGAACATGATTCGAAGGCAGCACAGACACCTGTGATCAGACCAGCACGTTCTAGTGCACTGTGAGAGCTGGCTACCACCTTATAGTAGGTGCAGGACATGCTGGGAGAGAACACTGGGGTTAGAGCTGCTGGAGTGGGGTGGCAGAGGAATCCCCATGGATAACGCTCGTGCCCTTGGACATGAATCAGGGCTAGAGACCAAGACACATGTAATTGAAGAGAGGGGAAGTGGATCAGAATTTAATACGCACTTCTTAATTTGCCCTTCTGGTAACTTTTTCATTCTCTTTTAAGATTTATAAGGATTGTTGGTTAATAAGCCAGTTGCATTGGTTCCTGCTATTTGGGGGTTTGGCCAAAAGGGTCAAATAGATGAGACTTTTTTTTTTTTCTCTTGGCCGCACCCCACAGCATGTGGGATCCAGTTCCCTCATCAGGGTTTGAGCTCAGGCCTCCTGTATTGGAGGTGTGGAGTCTTAACCACTGGGCCATCAGGAAAGTCTGGTGAGACTCTTGTAGGGCCTTTTCTGGGCTTTTCCCACTTGTTGACTTCTTTCTTCTGTTCTGCTTCACTTTTTCCCAGAAACATCTTCAGATTCTCAACTTTCATCCCTTTTCCCCACTCAGACCCCTTTTTTCCCTCTGGCCCTACAATGTCTCTCTTTTCTCTACCTCTATCTATCCTTCTTTCCTGACACCCAGTGCTTCTGGTCACAGTGCATCCCATTTAAGTCACCTTCCCTTATTTTGTGATTAAAAGTCAAGATAAAAATATGATGATCCCTTCAGTAAGCAGCATACTGGGAAACACTACCATTGCAGAATCTTTCAGATGGGTAGTTGTATTTATATACCCAGCGGTCAAAACAGATTGATTGGCAGTTCCTCCATAAAGAAAGCTGTCAGATCCTACCATACCAGCTTTTCATTGTAAATACACCCTATGTTTTCCCCATGTTTGTAAATGTCAGTCTTACTCATTTGGGGAAAGCCCTCTCAGATTGACTGCACCCTGGAGGCGGGAGTTCAGTGTGTTACAGGAACAGTGGGGGGCTTTCCAGTGCCTCCCCTGTCACTGGCCTCTGTCTGGGCAGAGACATCACAGCGCTGGTGTGGTTACTGCAGCCTCCAGAGCTCCAGCAAGGGGTAAGCTGAGGCCAAGGGCAGAGTCAGACAGTCCCACAGTCAAAGCTTTAAGCCTGTGGTTAAATGTTCTGTAGCTTTCTTTCTGCTTCTGGTTGGTTAAGAGAACCAGAAAGTTATTTTCCCCGCCCCTTTTTTCTTGGGTTTCTTGTGTCTACTAAGGCGTGTTGTGTGAGGAGCTGCAGGCATGCGTCAAAACCTGGTGTAAGCACTGGTTTGCAAACTGGTGAACACCTGACCCATTGCCTTCCTCCTTTCTCCCATTGGATCATCTCTGATGGTCTGCCACTCAGGAGCTTTAGGGTGGGCTGGAAAGTGAAAGGTAATTGACATATAACCAGTAGGCTACGGTCAGCAGCCACGTGGTGATGTTAGATCCTGGTTTTCTTTGTGTTTGTACTTGCTGGTATGTCTGTGATCATCTTTCTGTCGTAGACCTTCTGAGTCACTTTCTATAGGTGAGGCGTGTTTTCTCACCTGTCCAACGGATCCGTAGTAAAACACACCATGAGCGATTGTGCCACTAAGAAAAAGGTGCCAATTAAGCTATGACACATTGTTGAGCATAAGATGAGCTCCGATTTCAGAGATGTTAAAATGTGAAAATTGGTGTGTCTTTGGATTAATGAAATCTGGTTTAGACTTGTGTTTTGTTTTACAACACAATCTTGAGAATTTATCTTTCAAACACATCATGCAGGCCAGTTATTTTTTTTCCTTACCCTGCTGCTTGTTTTTCTGTTAGTCTCCATTACGCTTTTTGTCTCTGTATTTCTATGCTGCTTTTCTTGTTTCCTCTCATTTTGCTACACAGGTTGTGTTTCCTTTCCTATAGCATTTTTGGGGAAAATATCTATATAGATTATAGTAGTGGTTACACTGCAGTCTTCATAAAGACTCATTGACTTGTATTATTGTAATTGTCAAAATCAAGAATGGCACATTGCATAGAGTGATGAAGATGCAATACTTTAATTTCCTTTTTTTCTCAGTAGACTTCCCAATTTTTGATAAAAATATAATACAGGAGATATTATCAGTATTTTAATATTAATTTAATATTCAATAATGTATAGTAATGATTAAATCTCTTTAGAGGAATTTTGACTTAATAGTCAGTGGTGCTTCATGTTTTCAAGAAGTGTTTAAATTCAGTTCCAGGGCTAGGACGGGGTGTGATGAGTGGAACACCTGCTGTGAGCACAAATTTAATGGTACCAAAGTCCTTGAGATAAATGATGTTTTAATGCAATATCTTTAAACCAAAATTAATGCAAAAAAGTCCAGGATGAACAAAATATCAAAATCTTACAGATAGGACTTGACTGGGAGAGGCAGCTGAGTCCTTTAAGACAGTTTTTTGTTTTGACACTAATTTTGATTTAAACAATTTTGCACGAACATGTCATTTATCTTGATTACTGTCTTGGTGCCTCTTTAAATTTTACCGAGGCAAGTGCCTTTTCCCTCCCGAGTCCCAGCCCTGCTCAGCCTTGCGTTCAGCTGGGTTCATCGCTCATCGCCACTCCTTTCACACAGCTGCTCCAGTCTTGAGTTCTTTATCCTGCTGCTTGTCTTCATGTGTTGGGATATGTCCTCAAGTCATTTTTTTCCCCAGAAAGTGGGATATGTTCTGAGTCCCTGCAGTGGTGCTCAGAAGGCATAGAGGGTAGAGTTTGAGAGTCTGGGCTCTGGGGACAGGTGGCCTGGGTGTTCATCTGCCATTTACCCCTGACATTTACTGGCTCTGCGTGCCTCTTTGTTTATCTATCAAGAGGTAAGTCCTAGGACTTACCTCATGGGTCGTCATTAGAATTAGATGAGTTAACACACAAAAATTCCATTGATAGGGACTTGCCTGGTGGTCCAGTGGTTAAGACCCTTCGCTCCCAGTGCGGGGTCCAGGCTTGATCCCTGACTGGGGAACTAGATTCAGTATGCTGCAGCCGGGACTTTGCATGCCACAACTAAAGATGCTGCAAATAAAAAGGAGGAGGAGGAAGATCCTGCATGCCACAAATAAGAGCTGGCCCAGCCAAATCAATAAATATTACATAATAATTTTAAAAAGAAAATTTTTTGTATAGTAGTCCTTGGCACCTAGCAAGAGCTCAACAAATGCTGACTGTTTTCAGCAGAGGAAAGATAATTTGTCTGAAGACAAGCATTATCTTTCCAGCCCCGCACCCACCCAGAAATATGTAGATATTCATTTACATTCTTCTCTTCATCTGTCAGCTTTTGGCATTTAGCGTTGTGGCAAAAGCCAAGGCTAGCTTGATTTTTTTTTCTCCCTTTAAGGCAAGTCTGACTGTTCTGCCTAAATGATTGGAAAATTTTTCCTCTTGAATTTTTTTTTTTAATTAAAAAGTGTTGCCAAACTTCATGAGCCAGGCATTCATTAAACTCTTCTATTTTTGTGTGTGTTTGACATTTCAGTAAGAAAAAAACCTAAGAAAATATTGAAAGCTGTGTCTAGATATGAGTCTTTTCTGATAGGTTTTGCTGGAGTGTGGTGGGCTGTTTTCACAGGACCCATAACCCACTCTTCAGCTCCGGCTGTGTGTTGCTTTACTCCTGTTACTGTTTATTGTTTTTGTTCCATTTGTCCCACTGATCTCTTTCAGCTTAAAGGTCCCTGCTGTGTATCTTCTGTCTTTAAAACAACTATTATTATGTATTTTTGTCTGCACTAGGGTCGCTGTGCACAGGCTCTCTCTAGCTGCAGTGAGTGGGGGCCAGCCTCTGGTTGTGGTTTGTGGGCTTCTCACTGTGGCGGCTTCTCCTGCTGCCGAGTACGGGCTCTGGAGCACTGGCTCAGTAGCTGCGGTGTGTGGTCTTAGTTGCTCCATGGCATGTGGAGTCTTCTGGACTAGGGATCGAACACATGACCCCTACATTGGTAGATGGCTTCTTAGTCTCTGGACCACCAGGGAAGCCCTGAATCTTCTGTCTTATTGCTGACCCTTGTGCCCTTGGCAGCTGCTCACTAGTAGAACTTCATCTTGACACACTACTTATGTGTTGATTCAGTTTTAACCTTGTTTCAATACTGAAACCTTGTTTCAGTATTAACCTTCACTTCAGTTCAGTCGCTCAGTCGTGTCTGACTCTTTGCAACCCCATGAATCGCAGCACGCCAGGCCTCCCTGTCCATCACCAACTCCCGGAGTTCACTCAGACTCACGTCCATCGAGTCCGTGATGCCATCCAGCCATCTCATCCTTGATCGTCCCCTTCTCCTCCTGCCCCCAATCTCTCCCAGCATCAGAGTCTTTTCCAATGAGTCAACACTTCGCATGAGGTGGCCAAAGTACTGGAGTTTCAGCTTTAGCATCATTCCTTCCAAAGAAATCCCAGGGTTGATCTCCTTCAGAATGGACTGGTTGGATCTCCTTGCAGTCCAAGGGACCCTCAAGAGTCTTCTCCAACACCACAGTTCAAAAGCATCGATTCTTTGGCATTCAGCCTTCTTCACAGTCCAACTCTCACATCCATACATGACCACTGGAAAAACCATAGCCTTGACTAGATGGACCTTTGTTGGCAAAGTAATGTCTCTGCTTTTGAATATACTATGTAGGTTGGTCATAACTTTTCTTCCAAGGAGTGAGCGTCTTTCAATTTCATGGCTGCAGTCACCATCTGCAGTGATTTTGGAGCCCAGAAAAATAAAGTCTGACACTGTTTCCACTGTTTCCCCATCTATTTGCCATGAAGTGATGGGACCAGATGCCATGATCTTTGTTTTCTGAATGTTGAGCTTTAAGCCAACTTTTTCACTCTCCTCTTTCACTTTCATCAAGAGGCTTTTTAGTTCCTCTTCACTTTCTGCCATAAGGGTGGTGTCATCTGCATATCTGAGGTTATTGATATTTCTCCTGGCAATCTTGATTCCAGCTTGTGTTTCTTCCAGTCCAGCGTTTCTCATGATGTACTCTGCATAGAAGTTAAATAAGCAGGGTGACAATATACAGCCTTGAAGTACTCCTTTTCCTAAGGGTGGTGTCATCTGCATATCTGAGGTTATTGATATTTCTCCTGGCAATCTTGATTCAAGCCTGTGTTTCTTCCAGTCCAGCGTTTCTCATGATGTACTCTGCATATAAGTTAAATAAGCAGGGTGACAATATACAGCCTTGATGTACTCCTTTTCCTGTTTGGAAGCAGTCTGTTGTTCCATGTCCAGTTCTAACTGTTGCTTCCTGATCTGCATACAAGTTTCTCTAGAGGCAGGTCAGGTGGTCTGGTATTCTCATCTCTTTCAGAATTTTCCGCAGTTTGTTGTGATCCACACAGTCAAAGGCCTTGGCATAGTCAATAAAGCAGAAATTGATGTTTTTCTGGGACTCTCTTGCTTTTTCCATGATCCAGCGGATGTTGGCAATTTGATCTCTGGTTTCTCTGCTTTTTCTAAAACCAGCTTGAACATCAGGGAGTTCACGGTTCACATATTGCTGAAGCTTGGCTTGGAGAATTTTGAGTATTACTTTACTAGCATGTGAGATGAGTGCAATTGTGTGGTAGTTTGAGCATTCTTTGACATTGCCTTTCTTTGGGATTGGAATGAAAACTGACCTTTTCCAGTCCTGTGGCCACTGCTGAGTTTTCCAAATTTGCTGGCATATTGAGTGCAGCACTTTCACAGCATCATCTTTTAGGATTTGAAATAGCTCCACTGGAATTCCATCACCTCCACTAGCTTTGTTCATAGTGATGCTTTCTAAGGCCCACTTGACTTCACATTCCAGGATGTCTGGCTCTAGATGAGTGATCATACCATCATGATTATCCGGGTCGTGAAGATCTTTTTTGTACAGTTCTTCTGTGTATTCTTGCCACCTCTTCTGAATATCTTCTGCTTCTGTTAGGTCCAGACCATTTCTGTCCTTTATCGAGCCCATCTTTGCATGACATGTTCCCTTGGTATCTCTAATTTTCTTGAAGAGATCTCTAGTCTTTCCCATTCTGTTGTTTTCCTCTATTTCTTTGCATTGATTGCTGAAGAAGGCTTTCTTATCTCTTCTTGCTATTCTTTGGAACTCTGCATTCAGATGCTTATATCTTTCCTTTTCTCCTTTGCTTTTCACCTCTCTTCTTTTCACAGCTATTTGTAAGGCCTCCCCAGACAGCCATTTTGCTTTTTTGCATTTCTTTTCCATGGGGATGGTCTTGATCCCTGTCTCCTGTACAATGTCACGAATCTCACTGCATAGTTGATCAGGCACTCTATCTATCAGATCTAGGCCCTTAAATCTATTTCTCACTTCCATTGTATAAGGGATTTTAGATGATCCCAATTTTATTGGCAGCGTCCAAAGCATCACAGTCAGGAGCCAACTGGACATATGCCTTCTCTCCATCAGGCTTGATGAGGGTGTTGACCTTGGCCATGTTGATGTCATAGAACATCTTCATAGCCTGTTTAATCGGGTCCTTGTGGTTCTTGAAATACACGGTGAACACCAGTTGTGCTGTGTCTTCTGTTATCTTCGTAGCTGACTTGCTGGTTGAGGGGGAACTTGATGGCATAGTGGTCAAACTTCTTTCCTCCAGGAGCACTCTTCTGAGGATATTTGGGCTCCCTCCTCAGCTACAGTATTTTGGGCCATTGGAGGATGAGTAATGTATGGATCATCTTCTTTTTTCATTTTATGGTTGTGGATGCCTTTAATCACCGCTTTCTTGGCCTTCAAGGTCTTTGCTTTGGCTTCCGCTTTGGGAAGGGCTGGAGCTGAGAGGAAGAAAGAAAATGAGGGTGTAGGGGCCCCTACTACCGATCTTCAGTGCAGAATTGATCAATTTATACAGCCTTTTTCATTCACTCTGTTAGAATTTCCCTCCTTTATCCTCACACAATATAGGTCTATCCAGACTCCCCAACCAGTGATTGAGGATCGGCTGGACTGGTCTGAGGTGGGCTTCTCTCCTGTCCTCACTCACTGGGCTTTAATGCTGGGAATCTGTAGAATGTGCAAAAAACTACATTTCCCAGCATGCATTGCCACCTCCCCTTCCTGTCCTGGTCTTTGCTGAGTTTTTAGGGAGAAGAGGAAGGCAAACAATAAATGAACGAACAGAGTGAGTTCAGTTCAGTCGCTCAGTCGTGTCCAACACTTTGTGACCCCATGGACTGTAGCTCTGGCCATCTCCTGGAGCTTGCTCAAACTCATGTCCATCGAGTTGGTGATGCCGTCCAACCATCTCATTCTCTGTTGTCCCCTTCTCCTCCTGCCTTCAATCTTTCCCAGCATCAGGGTCTTTTCTAAGGAGTCAGTTTTTTGCATCAGGTTGCCAAAAGATTGGAGAGTGAGTTCAGATAGCACTAAGAGCCGGAAGACAGCAAAACAACTATTGGGGTGGAGGGGAGCCTGTGGCGTGCTGCCTTGGCCAGCATGGTCCTGGGCAGGGGGCCTGAGTGAGTGACGGTTGAGTCAATCCCTGGATTCATGTGGGAGACTTCCTCCACCAGGTAGATGAATGAAGGATGTCCGTCTTAGCAGGGAAATAGTGCCCACCAAGACCTTCATTGCTTTGAAGAACTTGAAAAAACATAGCCTTGCTTGGGCATTGTGAGCAGCAGGGGGAGAAGAGCAGATGGCGGGCAGCGTCTGAGCACTGAAGGGCGACTGAGCTCTTCTTCATGTGAGGCAGTCTGCATGAGCTAACCTTCCCTTAGTCACTCACTCCTGCTCCCAGGCTGAGGATGGAATCCCCAGTTCAGCTGAGTATGAGGCCAGTTCTTTCTCTAATGGCAGTACTGCGGTGGGGTATAGAAATCTGCCTTCAGTTACTTCCTGTCCCCTTAGGAAGCATATACAACTATTCTACAGTAACCCGTGACTCTTAGAAAGGTCGAGGATGCCCCGGTGACTCAGTGCTTAAGGAACCCGCCTGCCGGGGCAGGAGCCACAGGAAGCCCAGGTTCCATCCCTGGGTCAGGAAAACCCCCTGGAGGAGGGCATGGCAACCCACTCCAGTATTCTTGCCTGGAGAATCCCAGGGACAGAGGAGCCTGGCAGGCTACAGTCCGTGGGGTTGCAAAGAGTCAGGCACAACTGAGCATACATGCTTACAAAGGTTAGTATCAGAGTTAGAAAGGCTTTCTTGTTGTTCTCAAGGATCTAGGGAAGATTAGAAAAATGCTTTATAGGGAATTCCCTGGCAGTCTAGTGGTTAGGACTCTTGATTCTGCTGCTGGAGGCCTGGGTTCAATCCCTGATAATGGCACTCAGATCCTGCCAGCCATGTGGCATGGCCAAATAAAGAGAGAAAGAAAATAAATGTTTTATAAACAGCAATCTGGTAACCCCAGAAGTGTTTTTGCTATTATGGCATGACCACATCTGTCTTCAGCGATGTGGCTTCTTGACTTCTGCCGTGCTGGCTGCATCTAACGGCTGTGGGCTTCTGACGTCATCACACTGCAGATGTCTTTTCTCAGCTCTAGTCATCAAACTGCACTCAGACTGCATTTTGAGCAGCCTGTGTCTGATAAAATTCTACGTTGTTTTAATTTTTTGCCCACGTTGTGCAGGATCTTTCCTGACCAGGGTTCGAACTTACGCCCCCTGCCTTGGGAACTACGGGACTGCCAGGGGAGTCCTCGACTTTTGGTTTTTTATTGTAAATATTTTAAAGTATTTTTAAACAGATAAAATAATAAAAACACCCTTAAGGAAATGTGGCAAACTCGTTTTTGTCCAAGAATGGGGAGAGACACAGCCTATGGTGATTCTGATATGGCCATTATGCAGAGACCCGTTTATGAATAGATGACCTGAATCTACACTTCAGTCCACTGAATCAACTGAAGTCCACCGCCGTCCACTTAAAGCTGGGCCCACGTCACTGCGGGCTTCTTATCTAGTGTGATTCCTCTTGAGCTCTAAATATTGGATCTGGAAAATGCTTGGCATCATCCTTGGTCTTTATTTCAGAAGGCATCCTGGGATGGCACGGGCCCAAGTCGCACTCCACAGAGCAGCTGAAAAATGGGACACTTGGCTCCTTGCCATCAGCCAGCGCCAGCATCACCTGGGCCATTTTACCCAACTCCACGGAGGACGAGCAAGCCTTCCCGCCAGAGCCAGAGCCAGAGCCAGAGCCAGAGGTAAGCCGCCTGTCCTCTCTAGCACTGTATGGCTTGTGTTAGTGCTTGCTGGGAAAGAGAGTAATTATATTTGTAACTTGCTCATCTCAGGATTTTAAGAGGAGACCAGTGATAAAATGGAAGCATCACTCCGGGAGACAAAATCACCCCCGAGCACACCTATTCTCCTGCCTGGCAGCTGCCGTGGGTGAATTATGGTGCAACCGATGGGGAATCTCCTATTTTCATTGAAATGGAAGTTATTTTCATATTGAGCAGGAGAGATTCTAACGCACCCACGGACATGACATGTTGACATGATGGGAGCAGTTACAATATATTATATCACTCCCCTAAAATAGCAGCTTCTTTATGTTGGTTGTGCTAATACCGTGAGTGCCTGCCTTCCATGCTCACTCCCCGCATGCTACAGGACCGGGCGAGCCCACGGGCAGTGGCTGGGGCTCTTCCAGGCGCTGCACTGCAGCCCAGGTCCAGGGACGAGCAGCTCTGTCTACCTTAGCGTCCAGCCAGACCCCCACAGGCTCCCTGGGCCCTGCGATCTGCCTGCACGATGCTCCTTGACTGACGGTGCCTCTGAGCGGCAGCTGGAGAGAAGCCAAATGCAGCCTGCCTTTTGTTCGTTTCTCCCGTGTCACGAGTGAATTTCTATTTTCTCTGTTTCTTTGGATGCACGTTTCCTGTTGACATGATCTCGTGAACTGGGCTGGGACCTACCGTAACCATCTGTTAGAGGTGGTTCATTTCAATTGAAATCACTTTGGCTGCAGAATGATAGAACAAGATCTATTTTGTAAGGGTGCAAGCCCCAAAGCAGCGTCTTGGATCACATGGGCTTGGTTCTCCATTGGCATTTTTCTCCCAGCTTCACGTGGTTCTTTTCTCCAAGGGGGAGTAAAGGGCCTAGGTCTTCCAGAGGCAGGGTTAGCCTGCCCACAAAGTATTTCATCAGCATCTGTAAGGTGACTTCGCAGAGTATGAAATGATAGGGGATGTGAGATTCTGAAAGGCCTTTGCTTCTGGCCATGCACCGAGTTTCAGGTGGGGAACACTTGCAGCTGACATGTAGTTGCCTCACAAGGTAAGTTGGCAACTGAGAGGATGATCGGAGCTTGGCATTAGGTTAGCTCTTTTGAGAGCCTTGGGTGGGGTCACGTTTGAGGAGGGGTTCTTCGCTGCTAAGGGTCTGAGAACTCCAGTCCCTTCCATTCCATTGGGAAAGAAGCTTTGGGACTTCACACCATAATACACATACTTAAAACTTGCTCTAGAAAGAAATGAAAAGAGAAATTCTTAGATCTTCAGAAATAATTGTTTAAATCCTGTGCACAGCAGCATCACGGAAACCCTAGCAGACTGTCATCTAATAAGCTTTTTAGAAAAAGATTTTATTTATTTATTGAAGTTTAGTTGATTTATAGTGTGTTAATTTGTGCTATACAGCAAAGTGATTCAGTTATACATAATCCCTTTATAAAATATTCTTTTCCATTATGGTTTATCACAGGATATTGAATATATCAGTAGTCCCTTGTGCTGTACAGTAGGATCTTGTTGGTTATCCATTCCATAAAAGAGTTTGCATCTACTAACACCAACCTCCCAATCTCTCGGTCCCCAGTCCCCCCGCCTTGCCAGCTACAAGTCTCTTGTCTGTGTCCATGAGTCTGTTTGTGAGAGGTTCATTTGTATCACATTTTAGATTCCACAGGTAGGTAATACCATATGGTATTTGTTTTTCTCTTTCTGACTTACTTCACTTAATGTAATAATCTCTAGTTGTGTGTGTATATATATAATTATAATTATATATATAATGGAATACTAGTCAGCCTTAAAGAATGAGCAACATGGATGAAGCTAGAGATTATTACACACACACACAAACTCTGTGGTGTGTGTATTCTTTCTGCATTCATCTGTCAATGGGTATTTAGGCTGTTTCCATGAACACTGGGGTGCAGGTATTTGAATTAGAGCCGTGTCTGGATATATGCCCAGGAGTGAGATAGCTGGATCATGTGGTAATTCTGTTTTTAGTGGTTTTTTTTTTTGAGAAACCTCTATAGTGTTTTCCACTGTGACTGCACCAGCTTACATTGCAAACAACAGTGTAGGAGGGTTCCCTTTTCTCTACATCTTCTCTAGCATTTGTTATTTGTAGATTTTTTAAAGATAGCCATTCTGACCAGTGTGAGGTAGTATTTCATGGTAGTTTTGATTTGCATTTCTTTAATAATTAGCTTACTCCTTGGAAGGAAAGTTATGACCAACCTAGACAGCATATTAAAAAGCAGAGACATTACTTTGTCAATAAAGGTCCATCTTGTCAAGGCTATGGTTTTTCCAGTAGTCATGTATGGATGTGAGAGTTGAACCGTGAAGAAAGCTGAGCACCGAAGAACTGACGCTTTTGAACTGTGGTGTTGGAGAAGACTCTTGAGAGTCCCTTGGACTGCAAGGAGATCCAACCAGTCCATCCTAAAGAAGATCAGTCCTGAGTGTTCATTGGAAGGACTGACACTGAAGATGAAACTCCAATACTTTGGCCGCCTGATGCGAAGAGCTGACTCATCTGAAAAGACGCTGATGCTGGGAAATATTGGGGGCAGGAGGAGAAGGGGGTGGCAGAGGATGAGATGGTTGGATGGCATCACTGACTCAATGGACATGAGTTTGGGTGAACTCCATGAGTTGGTGATTTACAGGGAGGCCTGGCATCCATGGGGTCTCCAAGAGTCAGACACGACTGAGAGAGTGAACCGAACTGAATAATTAGTGGCCTTGAGCATCTTTTCATGTTCCTGTTGGCCGTCTCTGTGTTCTAGGAGAAATGTCTGTTTAGTAACCTAATTAGCTGATTATCAGGGCTGCTGGCATTCCGCATTCTGAGTTCTTCCCTGCCTGTGTGCTGCTTTCCCATGGGTGCTTCCTGTAACTCCAAAGTTTGAGAGATTTGTTTTTTTTTTTTTTTAACATAAAGTTATTGCCCACTTTGCTTTCCGGTCAGTAGCACAGGCAGACGATAGTATATCATTATCCATATGAAATAACTAGCTCCAAAGTTCAACTTAAATATACCTTGAAGGAGAAGCACTCAGGAGAACTTTTCCCCCTGAAGTTAGGGACAATCATTAATTTCTTGTTGTCACTTTTGCCCTTATTCCTTTTGTGGGCCCAGTAGGAGATATTGTCTGGTAATCCCTTATGGCAGGCAATACTTACGGGTTGTGATGCGGGTGTGATGGTTTTCTGAGAAGGAAGGATTAAGAGTTCTTTTGCAAAGCCTTCCCTCATTTTTTCCAGTAACACCTCTGGTAGATGATTTTTGCAACCCAAACAGCTAGTGTTGGTTGGACGCTATTTTTATTTTAGGCCATTGTGCTTTGTCTTTTGTTGTTGTTGTTGTAAGAACTGAAGAAGCTAGCATCAGCCACCCAATAGTTTTCTTGTCAGAAAAAGGAGAATGTTTTCATTGTCTCCCTTTTGTATAATTTTGGAGAAACAACCCCAGAAGAAGTGAAGTGAAATTCCTGAAGGCGAAAAAGTCCCTTATGAGAATGTTCCTTATCCCTTTTGATATTGAGAATATAGTTACTAAGTAGGTGGTCATTGGGAGACTAGGAATTGTAGCTATTGTGATGCTTTAGACAAATATGTTCTTCTGGCTTATTGTTGTGATCATGTTTGGTCTTTAGGAGCGTAAGTTAGGATATAAACACTCTGATGTATATTTATGGTGTTTGTTTTATTATTTTTGGGCCATATTGTATGGCACTCGGGATCTTTATTCCCCCACCAGGGATTGAACCCATGCCTTCTGAGGTGGAAGTGCGGGATCTCTGGACCGCCAGGAAAGTCCCTGTTCGTGTCTTTTTATGCCATCAAGCAGTTCATTTCAGTTCAGTTCAGTCGCTCAGTTGTGTCCGACTCTTTGCGACCCCATGAATCGCAGCACGCCAGGCCTCCCTGTCCATCACCAACTCCCGGAGTTCACTCAGACTCATGTCCATCGAGTCTGTGATGCCATCCAGCCATCTCATCCTCTGTCGTCCCCTTCTCCTCCTGCCCCCAATCTCTCCCAGCATCAGAGTCTTTTCCAGTGAGTCAGCTCTTCGCATCAGGTGGCCAAATTACATCAAGCAATTAACTCAATCCAATTCCCATCCGACACGGACTGGGCATCCTCCAAGTCAGTTCTGATGCTGTCCACCGGGAGGGGGCGCCAGATCGCACAGGGGAAGGGCTCAGACTGCAAGACTGAGCCCGCCTTCCACCAGATGCCAGTCACAAGTCCAGGTGTCACCTGTGCTTCTGACCAACTGGCTGTGGATTGGAGAGTGCCGTCCTTCTCTCAGGTGTGGTGAATCTGCTAGAGCGGCTCACAGAACTCAGAGAAACATTTACCGGTTTCCTACAGAAGGATGTCATTCAGAAACGGAAGGAAGAAAAAGCTCAGGGCAAGGTCTGTAGGGGGGAGCTTGGAGCTTTGCTGCCCCCTCTGAGTGTACCTCCACCTCCCTGCACCCCACCTATTCACCTACCAGGATGTCCTCTGAACCCTTCAGGGGTTTTATGGAGGTCTCATTGCATAGGCAAGAGTAAAGAAATTCTTGGCCACTGATGATTCTCCAGTGATTAAAGCACCTCCAGCTCCTCTCCCCTCCTTGGAGACAAGTGAGTGAGACTGAAAACTCCAACCCTGTCATCACAGGGCGTCAGCCCCGCAGACAACCATCTCCCATCCTTAGGTGACCAGGGGCTTACAAAAGTCACTCACTAACATAACAAATGACACATTCAAAGCTCTCACTTCTTAGGAAATTCTGAGGGTTTGAGGAACTCTGTGCCAGAAATAGAGACAAAAAGCAAATGTACATTTTCTTACCCTAAATCACAATTTCACACTCCCCTCCCCTGGTTCTGGCTTACCATAAAACAACTTACACGTATCTGGAAATGAATGCATTTTCAAGCTCAGTCTGTTTCATTCTCAACAGAACAGAACTCAGAGAGCAGTGTGTATTTAATAACGTGAGTTACAAGAAAGTCATGGTTGGCCTTGTTATCAAATGCAGTGATCTCAAATTTTTATTCTGCTGGGGCTGGAACTAACTAAATGTGAAAATGAAATATTCTCACATAATGAAGCAAGCTAGGATCTTGGTTTCCCCTGTTAGTAGAACGATAATTCAACTCTCTTAACATGTTTGAAATGTTAAGTTTAGACAGAAAAAGGTTTTGGTTGTGCTTTCTTTGTTGAAGTACACCTTGTTTTAGGACAGGAGAAGGGGAGATGTTGGGCCTGGTGCTCTTGACTTTTATCCACCCTCTGGACCAAAAACCCACCAGCTCAAGTCCAGGTCCCCCGGTCTTTTGCTATTTCACAGTAAGGTCTCTAAACGCATGACGGTTTCCTCAGTGCATTTGTGTGGGATTTGGAAGCTGACATGGGGCCCATATTCCTTCCGCTGGTGTAACTGGTGGACAGGGTCATGAAGGGATGTGTTCAGAGGCAGGTGCAGTGGTCAGAGCTCTGGTCAGTCCTCCTGCACTGGCGGGAGAGGCTGCTGAAGCAACAGCAGCAGCAGCAGCAGCATCCAGATACTGGGGTCAGGGCCAGCTGCAGTGCTGGCTCTTGACTTAAAAAGCCTAAGGGGGACTTATGTTCCTCCAGACCAGTGATACTGTACATGCCCAGTTCCCATATCACATCCCTTCCTGTTCAAAACACCTGAAGTGGTTTCCATTCCCAGCACTGGATCTGGACTGGTCAGGCTGTTGTTGAAATAAGGAAGCAGAGGATGGCATGGGGGCAATCCTGGATGTTGACCCATCTTTCTAGAGCAGAGGTCCCCAGCCTCTAGGATCTAGTGCCTGATGGTCTGAGGTGGAGCTGATGTAATAATAATAAAAATGCAGTGCCCAATAAATGTAGTGCTCTGGAGTCATCCTGAAACCACCTCCCACCTCCACCCAACCCCCGGTCCATGGAAACATTGTCTTTCATGGATTTGGCCCCGGTGCCAAAAAGGTTGGACCTGCTGTTCTAAACAATAAATCTGAGGGGTAAAACCCCTCATTTGTCCTAAAAGTCAGGTTTCAGTTCAGTTCAGTTCAGTCACTCAGTCGTGTCCGACTCTTTGCAACCCCATGAATCGCAGCATGCCAGGCCTCCCTGTCCATCACCAACTCCTGGAGTTCACGCAGACTCACGTCCATCGAGTCTGTGATGCCATCCAGCCATCTCATCCTCAGTCATCCCCTTCTCCTCCTGCCCCCAATCTCTCCCAGCATCAGAGTCTTTGCCAATGAGTCAACACTTCACATGAGGTGGCCAAAGTACTGGAGTTTCAGCTTTAGCATCATTCCTTCCAAAGAAATCCCAGGGTTGATCTCCTTCAGAAGGGACTGGTTGGATCTCCTTGCAGTCCAAGGGACCCTCAAGAGTCTTCTCCAACCCCACAGTTCAAAAGCATCAATTCTTCAGCGCTCAGCCTTCTTCACAGTCCAACTCTCACATCCATACATGACCACTGGAAAAACCATAGCTTTGACTAGACGGACCTTAGTCGGCAAAGTAATGTCTCTGCTTTTGAATATGCTGTCCAGGTTGGTCATAACTTTTCTTCCAAGGAGTAAGCGTCTTTCAATTTCATGGCTGCAGTCACCATCTGCAGTGATTTTGGAGCCCAAAAAAGTAAAGTCTGACACTGTTTCTACTGTTTCCCCATCTATTTCCCATGAAATGATGGGACTGGATGCCATGATCTTTGTTTTCTGAATGTTGAGCTTTAAGCCAACTTTTTGACTCTCCTCTTTCACTTTCATCAAGAGGCTTTTTAGCTCCTCTTCACTTTCTGCCATAAGGGTGGTGTCATCTGTATATCTGAGGTTATTGATATTTCTCCTGGCAATCTTGATTCCAGCTTGTGCTTCTTCCAGTCCAGCATTTCTCATGATGTACTCTGCATAGAAGTTAAATAAGCAGGGTGACAATATACAGCCTTGACGTACTCCTTTTACTATTTGGAACCAGTCTGTTGTTCCATGTTCAGTTCTAACTGTTGCTTCCTGACCTGCATACACATTTCTCAAGAGGCAGGTTAGGTGGCCTAGTATTCCCATCTCTCTCAGAATTTTCCACAGTTGATTGTGATCCACACAGTCAAAGGCCTTGGCATAGTCAATAAAGCAGAAATAGATGTTTTTCTGGAACTCTCTTGCTTTTATAGAGGTATAATTCATAAATAATAAAACTCACCCCCTTTAAAAATGCAGTTTTATCTCTTCTGTCCTTTGATTTGTTACAGCAGTTCCATCACTTTCCAAGATTCCTTTGGGTTCCTGTATATTTAACTCCTCTGGTCTCTGGTGAGCACTCACCTGTCTTCCTTCCACGTAGTTTTGCCTTTTTCGGAACACCCATCTAAATGGAGTTGTGCGGTCTGTATTCATGAGTCTGGCTTCCTTTGTTGGGCATATCACTGGAGGTGTTTGTTTGGTGCCCAGACACCTACCCCTGGCCTGGAAAGAAACTGGAGTGGCATCTCTCTAATCCCTCCGCTGTGGCTTCCCAGGTGGTGCTGGAGGTAAAGAACCCACCTGCCGGTGCAGGAGACATAAAAGGCTTGGGTTCAGTCTCTGGGTCGGGAAGATCCCCTGGAGGAGGCCATGGGAACCCACTCCAGTATTCTTCCCTGGGGAATCCCATGGACAGAGGAGCCTGGTGGGCTACAGTCCACAGGGTCACAAAAGTCGGACCTGGCTGACGCGACTTAGCAGCGGAAAGTCCTGATGCCGTGTCTCAGCAGCGCCTGTCAGCCCTGGGTTGACTGTTTCATTAGAGCACTTTGCTTGGTGAATCACCTGCGTCGAAGTGGCAGCACTGCCATCAAGAGAGCATGTACCCTGCATCCCCCAAGTCTAGCAGGTCCAGAAAGACTTCTCCTGACGTCCCTACTAAGGACTAGATCAGCATATAAATTAGCTAAGTGGGCTTTGGTTAGAAAATGGCAGAATTGAATTTTCAAGTGCTTATGTCATAATCCCTCCTTCTCCAATGGAGGGTATTGTCTTGCCAATGAGGGGAAGAGACAGATATAAAAGATTTAGCTGAATGCTGCCTCAAGAAGAATTTTCATGCCCTTGGTTGAATTGTCATTTGTAGCCCAGAACTTTTGAACCACTCACTTAACATAGAAGGCTGTCAGTTTTGAAATACTCTGAAATTCAAGTTGAAACCTGGCCAGTCTAATCTCAAGCCATTTTGATGATGTTTTACACCTCACCTCCACAATGCATCAGTGTATAGGTATGTGTAGATTTGAGCATAAGGGTAAGGCATGGGATGGTGATAGATTTTTCAAGATAAGGTGATACACTATTTTGATCGTTTGAATGATTTTTTTAACTAAGTTATTATTGTGGCTGTGCTGGCTCTTTGTTGCTGTCCTCGGGCTTTCTCTAGTTGCGGTGATTGGAGACTGCCCTTCGATGCAGTGGGGTGTGTGGGCTGCTCATCGCAGGAGCCTCTCTCGTTGGCAGAGCATGGGCTCTAGAGTGTAGGCTTCAGTGGTTGCAGCTTATGGGCTCAGGTGCCCCTGAGCCCGTGGCATGTGGGATCCCAGACCAAGGATCAAACCTGTATCCCCTGCACTAGTACACAGATTCTTAACCCCTGGACCATCAGGGAAGTCCTGGATAATTTTCTTAGCATACATTTTCAACCTTGAAGATTTGTTCAAAATATTTGACACACATTTGTTTGTTATCAACTGTTTGACCAGGGAGTGAGACAGCTAACCCATCGTTATAATGGTGGGAAATTGCTTTTGTGATTTCTGTGATAGGTCCGCAAAGTTTAATGGTTGCTCTGTAGGAAATGTTGTCGATCATGTCCAGACTTTGTAACAAGAAGGTTCACGGGTGACATGATTACCTGTTTTCTACCCCACTCTCCTTCCTCAGTCAGAGAGTTTAATTGCATCAAACTTTCCAGATGCTGTAGAACACTTCTTTCCTCTGTGAACCATGCCTTTGAATCACTAAATCTCAGAATAGTCTTTAGGGGTCCAGTCACTGGAGTGAGTGACTGGCTTCCTGAGAGTCACAGGTCTGATGAGCAGTTAAGGCAAGGTGGAAGTCTGGACTTCTTTATCCCCAGCCAATGCCCTTTCCTATAGACCACACCACTTTGTGTGTCCAGAGGGAATCTTCAACTGCAAGTAACAGAAAACCCAATTAGAAGCTCAAGCAGTAACAGCGTTTAATTTTCTCACACAATTGGACTTCTGCCGACAGCGGTTGTGGGTTTGTTGCAGTCACTCCTGATGCCCTTGAAGATAGAGGTGGTTAGAAAATGGTATGCAGGTTCCTCAGAAACAAAAAACTAAACCTGGAACTACTGTCTGATCCAGCGATCCCACTGTGTGTCTTTATCCAGAAGCACTGCAATCAGGATCTTGAGATGTTTACACTCCATGTTTGGTTATTTCAGCTTTGTTCCTGAATAGCCACACAAGGTGGGAACAACCTAAATGGATGAATGAACAAGGATAATGTGGTGTATGGATACAGTGGGTTGTTAGCCAGCCTTAGAAAAGGGGTGAGCCTTCAGGACTTTATGCTGAGTGAAATACGCCAGTCACAGAAGGACAAATACATGGTTCCACGCATAGGAAGTATCTAAAGTTATCAGACTCATAGAAACAGGAAGTAGGATGATGGTGGCTGGGGTAGAGGGGGATGAAGAGTTTGTTCTCCAGTGAGTAGAGAGTTCCATTTGTGTGAGATGAAGGGTTTGGAGGGCCGCTGTGCAGCCGTGTGCATGTAACTAACACCAACCATACCTTACACTTAGCATTTGTTATGAGAGTAGGTCTTGTGAGTCCTTTATGATGCAAAACATCAGTTACCTCTTTAAAAAAAATAAAAAACCGGTTTCTTCCATTATTCTTGAGTTAGTTTTTCATCCCCGTGCTTGTCGTGGTAGCGGTGTGCCAGCTACAGTCCCAAGCATCAGAAACCCATGGCATTCCTTTAGAACGTGGGACTAGATGAAGGCTTCCCCAGGATGCCCCTATGGGAAGGGAAGGCCCCGGCACACTTTTCCTGTGTGTCCCAACCAGAAGTAGATCCCCCCGGGGCCCCACCCAAGATCTATAATTCAAGCCTGGCAACTGGGTTTCCATGACTGCTTTAGAGTAATCAGTCACCCTCCATGGCTGTGGAGGAGGGTGCTGAATCACAGTGAGTCTTGAGTCCTAGGTGGCCCCACACTGGGTCCCTGTTAGCAGGGGAGAAGTGGGGAGAGCCTTGCGGTGTGGAGATAGTGTGACTGGACCCCCCAAACCTGCCCCAAGCAGGTTTTCTTCCTGCAGCACTCATCTGCAGCGTCCATAAGACTTTTCCAGCCCTACCATTTCATCTCATAGGCCAAGTTCTTTGATGAGTGAACATGAAAGGTCCGTCTGTACTGTTCCTGTGCTGAGAGCGCCTCTCCCTGTCCTCATCTCTGTCCCTTGCTCTCTCTAGGAGTCTGGACGCCCCAACAGAAAGTCTAGGGACTTCCCTGGCGGTCCAGTGGTTGAGACTTTGTGCTCCCAGTGCAGGGGGCATGGGTTCCATCCCTGGCTGTGAAACTGAGATCTCACATGCCATGCAGCGTGGCCAAAACCTAAAAAAAAAAAGTAAGTCTAACTGCTGAGTGGCACGTGAGTTGCGAATGCTGCTGTAATAAGAGATTTATTAATGACCAGCGTCCTGGCCTCCCTAAAGTGAAGGCTCGCCTACTCATTAGTCCGTTTCTCTTGACTGGCCTTGACCTATCCAGCACGTACTAGATGGTGGTGGTGATATGCGGAACTCTATTATTATGACCTTTTCAGAAGATCCATGCAGGGCATTCCAATTTAGGTCCTTCATTATAGGAATGAGCAGCGGGTTTTAATCATCTGGATTTTTTCTTCTCCTCTTCTGGCTGTAGGTCTGCAGAGACAGCAGTCCATCCACTCTGCAAATGTAGAAGATACGCCTCCTAGTTGCCAGACCCTCAGGACTTAGAAATCAGAAGGATCCAGGTTGTTGCTTGTGTTGAAGATAGATCCTTCCCTCATAAGTTTGCTGTGTCCCAATATAGTAAGATAGTAATTATTCATCTTCTTGGTTATTTGTTTGTTCATCAAACACTAATTGAGCTACTCTGTGGTGCTCAGTACTGTGAGCTAAATCACACCCAGGTGGCGAATGCAAGAGACTTAAAGGTGCAGGTTCGATCCCTGGGTTGGGAAGATCCCCTGGAGGAAGGCATGGCAGCCCACTCCAGTATTCTTGCCTGGACAATCCCACGGACAGAGGAGCCTGGTGTGCTACGATCCATAGGGTTGCAAAGAGTTGGACATGACTGAAGTGACTTAGTACACATGAGCTAAATCATATACTACCCTCCCTACAAGTTCATATGTTGAAGACCTAACCCCTTAGTAGGACTGTATCTGAGAGTCCTTAGGAAGCGGTTAAGGTTAAATGAGGTCTTGTGGGTGGAGCCCTAAGCCAAGAGGACTCTCTGACTCTCCACCCTGGGAGGATGTGGCGGAAGGCAGCCGTCTGCAAACCAAGAAGAGAGCCCTCATCAGAACCCAGCCGTGCTGGCCCCCTCATCTTGGACTTCCAGCCTCTAGAACTGTGAGAAAATAAACTCCTATTGTTTAACCCAACCCAGTCTATGGACTTTTGTTTGCCCAAGCTAAGACACTCAGCTTATTAACGCCATGCTTTTCTCACAATAGTCACAATTATTTTTTGCTTTTTATACCTTGAGATTAGAAGCAGGAGAGATGGTTTTTAGCTCAGTGATGTTTCCAGGTTAGTTTGCCAACACTGTGGGGGTTCTGGGGTCTGGGGCTGTGGTCTGCCTGTGGCCCGTGGCAGTTAAAATGACCATGTGTGAGCTGCATGGCATTTGGTGGTGCTCTCATAGGATCTGATTGTTGTTCCTCCCGTGGCTGAGAGCTCCTGTCTGTAAAATTAAATAAAACAAAAGTTTTTCTGTCCTCTTAACAATCAACAGCAAACGTAACCATCACGCACAAACCTAAGCTCTGTGCGTGTCTTTCAAGGGCTTCTTGAACCTGGATTCTGGCTGCACTGATGAACTCTGAGAGGCTACCAGATACAGCAGTGTCATTTCCTGAGCAGCTTTGGGGGGATTTTTTGTTACTTTTTCAAGGATTTGTTCCTCCCTTCTTTCCTTTTCCTTTTTTCTCCTCTCCCTTCTAGTGGGTGATAGTAAAGTTTTGTTTTCTTGGCTGGTGTTGCTTTCATAAGAGCAGGTGGAATACACTCGGAGGTCCCCAGCCACACCTCCTTAGGGGCTGCTAGGGTGTGTCTGGGGCTTGAACCAGCGGGTGCAGCCCTGGAACAAGCTGGTCTGCGGCGGCCTCCCTCCCCTCCCCTCCCCTCCCCTCCCCCCAGGCCACTGTGGCTTTGTGACATAAACACCCACCGGAGTGTTGCGGATGCAGCCACCGTGAATTTGCCAGTTGTGAGCTGGAGCTATATGAAAAAAATCAGCACCAAGTGGTATAATCTCTTCTGTCCTGCAGCAGCCGCCAAAGGATTAAGTGCTTTGAAACTGGTGAATGAAAAGGGCTTAGAATTATGCACTGTTTCCTGTGGGTTTCTCCCCTTCTCCCCTCCCCCACCTCCCTCTCCCCACCCCTCCTCTCCTCCTCTCCACTCACCCCTCCTCATCCCCCGCTTCTCCCCTCCCTCCTCCTCCTCTTTGCCTTCCTGCCAGTCCTGTGGCCACAAAAAGGGAAAGCCTGACCTGAACCAGACGTGAAGAGTGGAAGAGAGCGTATGCAGGTGGTATGATTATTTTTAGTGTCCTGTTGTTTCAGGTTTATTTATTCTCTTCCTAGCCAGGTGGCCCCAAATTTTGCAACTCCCTCCGCTTTCCCCCTGGCCTGCCTTGCCCTGTGAAGTGCTACCAGCAGAAAGAAGCTCTCCACCATCTGCCTGGCTTACATTTTTATTTGCCCACGATGAATAACTCTTCCCAGGGTGATTTATATGCTCCCTCTGATGATGTTCACTTTCCGGAGATGGGAAGTCGATGCTCAGAGATTTATGATCTTGGGAAAACAATGTTATGGAAGAAACGAGGAAGGTCTTTTCTCACATCCACTTCAGGCTCTGCCTGAATTAATCAGTGAGTTCTTGGATCCCTTTTGCGATGTGAAGTTGAGTTTTGGAGATGGATTATGGGGCCATGTGGCACAGGACTGCCTCTGTGCTGTACTGTAATTCTAAATTCTGAATTTTGGGGAAATGATGAAAGATGAGCAGCTCACCAGGGCAGAGACCATGTGTGTGTATGCGAATGAAATTGTCTAAGTTCTGGTAGATTTCTCTCCGTGTGGATATAGGACTCAAACGACCGCCGCTCTGACACTGGATCCTACTTGACTGGCAGCTGTTTGGCTGTCCGTCCTGGTCCCAAAGCTCTCCTTGTCCCTGCAGATTTTAGAGCAGCAGGGGTCAAGCTGGTAGGCTTTGTGAGGTGACAGGTAACAGGCGTCACGTGACACCTGGCACCACCATCTTCTTTCTCCTCTGGGAACAGCTTGTAGTCATCGCCTACCCAAAACCCTGACCCCGCTTCTCTGCCGTTCTCCACCTGCAGCTGGCTCGTTAGACACTGAACTGTCCTGCGTTACATGTGGCTCTTTCTATTGGCTACAGTAATCCCAGCCAGTGACCTCATCACTAACCAGTATAAGAAGAGGGACAGACACACAGCCATTTGGAGGAAAAAGAAACCATAACTTCTTTAGAGATGAAGTTAAACCTGAGTGAGAACACTGTGTCAATTGTTAAAGCCCTAGAACTGTCCTTCAGATTGCCCCCAAATCTCTGTTTTCCTCGATCTTATCAGAATTGCTTTACCATGAAAGAGAATAAGCAATGTATAGACCTTGATTGCCTTTAAGTAATGCTGCAAGGTATCAGATCTTACAGCAGATTTATATTATTTAGTCCACACTCTGAGTTTGAAAGAGTTTTGTGGGTCATTCTGGAAATGGACCCCACCATGAATGACATTCTTTTTTGGAAAATGTGTTTCAGACTCCAAATATCTTCTTTTCACTGGCTTGTGGACTAAAATGCAGGGCCAGCTTATAGTTTTGTTTTAAAAAATTATATAACTGGGGGAGAAAACAACCCCTTTGGGGAACATGAGGTTTTCTTATAGTGACTGAAACCAGTTTCCTGCACTGAAGTGAGAAAAGAAACGCAAGCAACAGAAAGGGACTGCTCTTAGCTTTGCCTGCCTTTTTGTTTCATTATGGTGCATTTTTAGAGCTAAAAACTTTATTTAGAATGGAATCTTAGGTAGAAATTCCCAGAATGAGGAAATACCCACCCATGTTACATGCTGTTTTGTGAACTCAGTGGGTCTTCACCAGAAGAGGGGAGAAGTGAGGTTAGATGGCTTAATGGCTTCTTTCTGAGCCTCAACGGAAGCCCTTTATAAAGCAGCAGCATGCCCATCTCACAGAAGCAGGCTCTTTGTTCATATATATATATATATGTTTTTTTTTTTTTTTAGAACGCAGATTCCTGGTAGAATGTAAGAGACAAAACAATAACTGAGAAGGGGAGATCCTCTTTTTGATAGTCTGGCTGTTGAGATGAATAAAAAGTGTCTCAGAGCTGCAGGAGTGTTTTGGAGAGGTGAGGTTAGATGTTTGCATGCCTAGATCATAGGACCGAAGCTGGCACTCTGTCTTCTCTTGGGCATTCTGGTCTAGGGTTGATGTCAGGTTGAGCCATCCCTTGATGCGGAGGGGCGGGTGTTAGCACGATGTTTCTTTAGGGTCCCCTCTGTGGAGGCTGGCAGAGTTGATTGGACCCCAGTCCGTTTATTTACTGGTTTTGAGAATGTGGGCATGTCAGTGATCAGTGGTAATGATCGTAGTAATTTCCTGGTGGAAATGTCATGAGAACCAGTTGAGACAGTGCCTTGTCAGTGTTCAGCTCTGTGCTTCGCACTTAGTAGGTACTCGCTAGTCTAAGTCAGTCCCTGTTCAGATCATCTTTGACCTGCCTCTCTTATCCCTGGCTGTAGATACAAGTTAAGTTGAGAAACCCCTCCGAGCATTTGTTGTTAAGCGAGTTTGAGTTCTTCACACGAGATTCATTTCTCTTACGTCATTTTCCTAAAGAATAGTCTGGGTGTAAATGATGACAGATGTATCTATTTATATGGTGACCCGATTTACAAAGGTCCTCCACTTATTCAAATATGGCTTCTCCAGCTGATTGAAGAAATTATGAAGGCACTTTTGTTGCAAGTCAGGCCTCTTGCCAGGCTCCTCACCGAGGAAGTCCGAAAACCATCCATCCAGCTGCAGAGTGGGCCCAGCTCCCTGGGTATCTGGAAGATGTGCTGACTTTCACACCCCAGCCTTGCTCAGCAGAGGAAGTCGGGAGTGTAGAGAAATAAAGGAAATATTACGAGGACTGTATTAGTTTTGTATTGCTGCTGTAACACATGGCCACAAACTTAACAGCTTGTAAAGCACAAATATATCATCTTAGAGTTCTATAGAAGTCTTACCCAGGTCTTGGTGGAGTAAAGTCCAGGTGTCAGCAGGATGGCATTCCTTTCTGGAGGGAGGCTCTGGGGTGAATCTGTTCCCTTGGCTCTTCCAGTTTCTAGAGGCCGCCTGCCATCTTGGCTTGTGGCCTCTTTCTCCCATCTTTTTTAAAAATGATTTTTTTTCCGTGGCTGCACAGATTTTTCTCTCGTGGTGACAAGCAGGGGCTACTGTCCAGTCGCGGTGTGTGGCCTCAGCAGTTGTGGCCTCGGGTTTCGTTGCCCAGTGGCGTGTGGAATCTACCAGACCAGAGATCAAACTCGTTTTCTCTGTATTGGCAGGTGGATTCCTATCCACTGTACCACCAGGGAAGACCCCTTCCTCTGTTTTCAGGGCTGGGGACCTTACATCTCTTTGACTCTGCTTCCATACTCCTATCTCTCTTCCACTTTTAAGGATCCTTGTGGTTACATTGGACCCACCCGGATAACGTAGGACAGTCTCCCTACTTTAAGATCAGCTGATGAGCACTCTTTAATTCCCCACTGCCTAACAATAATACCCTAGCACAGTTAATAACCTAACACAGTCGAGTCCTGATTATTAGAACATCTTTGGGCCATTATTCAGCCTGCGCAGCAGGCGAGTTGGTTGGCAGTCACCAAATACATTAGACAAACCAAGGAAATGAAACTGGGATCGACCTCTGGCTTGAAGTAGAGCCAGTGGTTAAATTGCTCCCTTTAAGGAAAGCAGTCAGCTCAGCTGGATGCATTATCAGGAGAAAAGTGACTGGCTTTGCTTTTTGTACACAGTGAAGCTTTTCCAAAGTGGCTTTTCCCAGCCTGTCCCTGCTCCCCTCCCCCCACTCCCACTGCTCCCAGGAGCCTCAGCATTAAGTCAGATGTGACCCATGAGGTCGTCATTGACAGTTCACACAGTTCAGAGCTGGTCAGTGGGAAGAGGAGGAGGACCTGAAAAATCACTGTGAAACAACATAATTGTTCCATAAATACAGCAGAGGATTTGTAGGAAGTTGCCAATGCCCATTATTTCTTCCTTCCAACACGACCACCTACAAGGAGCTGCTCTCTCTCTTCTGGGAACTCTGTTTGCAGAGCAAACATACATACTTCAAACAGTTTTTACAGCAGTGGAATCACACTATAGATAACATGGCTCTTTCATTTTTAACAATAGACCATAGGTATATTGTTGCTTTCCTTTTAACAGCCGCAAAGCATTCAAGTCTGTCTCATAAATCATGGAATCACATACCATAATTTATCAATATTTAACTGCTAATTTATCTAACCAGACTCCACGAGAGACCTTCAGATTGTCCAGTTTCTTTTACAAGTAGTGCTTGACACATATTTGGCACACTAACGCACAGATGTCTTATATAGGGAAGCTGTCTAGTAGTGAAATTTAAGTGGAATTCAGCCAGCATATGTGGGAATTGAAAATGTTGCAAAGTGTTACCAAATTACTCTCTAAGACTCAGCCAAATTTACCCTCTTGGCATTGTGTGAGGGCTGCTACTGTCCTGTTCTTTGGCCATTAGAAAGGAGTAGCAAGGTCTTGTTTTCTTACCGGTGCTTTTTAAGAAGAAAAATGGCTTCTTGTTTAATTTCTGTTTGTATAATTACGAATGAAGTTAAGGATATGCTTCGCGTATTTATTAGCCCTTTGTATTTCTCTTGCTTTTAATGTTTTAGTCACAGCCTTTGTATTTTTTTTCAGTTCAGTTGGACTTTCTAATCAGTGTTCTATAAGAATCCTTTTTGTATTAAGCCAATCAGTCCTTCACTGTGTGGGGAAAACGTTTTGCCCTCCTCTTGGGTGTACTTTCAGTGCCAAGACATGGGGATCACAGTCATCGTTACAGTAGCCAGCATAAAACTTGACCCCGTGGAGGAGCCCTTCCTTGAGTCAGTTGGAGAGTCAGATTCCCTTTACATCCTTTCGTAACTCAGCGCTCATTTCCGAAGACTTTTGTGTATTGCTGGCTAGGGTCGCCCACTGGGATGAGCCGCCGTGTTGCAGTGTTTGTGGTGGCAGTTGTGTAGGGAAGCTCGACATCGTGGGAGTGTGCTTGAGCTGCTGTGTATACCCATCCTTCCTGGAAGCATCATCTGTGAGAATCAAGCGTCCTGTCGTGGAGAGCATGGTCCTCCTGCCCGCGGAGCTTCTCCTGCCCGTGGAGCTTCTCCTCCCGCAGAGCTTCTCCTCGGGCCCCCGGCTTACTCGGAGGCAGAAGTCAAAATGTGTAGCCTTCATTCTGCAAGTGCTCCTGGCTTTGACCCTTCGTCTCCAGCCACCGTTGATTGTTGCTGGTTTTAAGGCAGTTTCTTTAAGGGTCTCTTTTCAAAAATGTATTTATTTGGCTGTACCAGGTCTTCGTTGCGGCGCCCAGGATCTTCAGCGGCTGCGTTTTGAACTCTGAGTTGTGGTATGTGGGATCTAGTTCCCTGACCCCTTGCCTAGGAAGCACAGGGTCTTCGTCACTTGGACTACCAAAGAAGTCCCTTAAGACAGCTTTGTGCAGGATACTTATCAAGTTGAAAAAAAAAAAAAGTTTTTATTTCTCAGAAAATGAAGCGCAGAATGTCAGAAGTTACACTTTTTCTTTTTTTTTAGTTCTAAAGATTGGATGGTAGCATGGTAAAATATTCAGTTAAATATCAATTTCAAATAAGGTATCATCTACCACAGGGTACTTTTAAACTCACATGAGGGATGTGTTTCATGATCATGCTTTACGAATGGGATGAAGATTTATTGTTCAGGAATAGAGCATTTATCAAACGTCTATCCAAGTGACAGGAAGCCTAGCTTTGAGAGTCATTGCAGGGCTCTGTTATGCTGGAGAAATGGAAATTCTGTACCTCAGAATGGTCTTAAAAAGAATTAGTGTTTAAAAGAGTGTGGGTGCTACCTGAGACATTCATACCTTAAAATTCACTGTGGTCTTTTTGTGCTAAATATCATCCAGTTTTTTAAAAATTGTATTTTAGTGAAGTATAGTTGATTTACGCTGTGTTAACTTCTGCTATACAGCAAAGGGATTCAGTTACACTTATGTGTGATTTCTCATATTCTTCCCATTATGGTTTATCACAGGATATTGAATATAGTTCCCTGTGCTGTGCAGAGAGACCTTGTTTACGCTTCCTGTATAGACTAGTTTGCATCTGCTAAGCCCCAACTCCCGACCCTTCCTGCCCTCCCTCCCCTTCGGCAGCCATGAGTCTGCCTGTGTGTCTTGTGAGTCTGTTTCCATTTCACGGGTATGTTCATTTGTGCGTCATATTTTTAAGTTCCCCACGTGGGTGATGTCATAGGGTATTTTGTCTTCCGCTGTCTGATTTACTCGGTCATCCCCAGGCCCCTCCATGCTGCTGCAAATGGCACCATTTCATTCTTTTCTGTGGCTGAGTCTTGTTCCATTATATATAATACACAGTATCTTCTGGATCCATCTTCTGGACAGAGGTTGTTTCCATGTCTTGGCTGTTGTAAATAGTGCTTCTGTGAACTTTGGGGTGCATGTATCTTTTTGAAATCTGGTTTTAAACCCACAGTCCTGATCATGAATAGCTCCCACCATGCTGTTTTCTCATTCCTCTGGGATGGTTACAACTGTCTCACACATTTCCCCTTGAAGTTTCCCCTGAATGAAGCATTTGAAAGTGGGGCAAGGCAGAGTATGATACTGTGATGGTTTTTAAAGTAGAAGATGTAGTAAGCCTCATTGGGATTTTATGGCAGTGGAATAATCTGGAAAAATGAACTGTTGCAGTTACCCTCTTAGATCCCGAGTATCAGTTCCCATTCAGATAAAAATACAGGGAAACCTTCTTTAATAAGATCTATCACAGTGGCCAGAAAAATAGTTGTACAAAATGCAAATTAAAAAGCAGAGAAAATGCCAGCTATTTGAGCCAAAGTGTATTGAGTGGGATTTAGAGATTGGAGCATTGCTGGAGGCTTATTGGTGCTTCCTCACTGTAGAGTTAAGAGCTGTGGTGGTTTTGTTTCTGGTTTATTTTTCTTCCCCCCACCCACCCCAAAAAACCCTAGATAGAGCCTATTTTCTCCCAGATGCTTTTCCCTTAGTTTATTAGTTTTTATAGAAATCGAGATGATAGACGTACACCAGGGACTTTTTAAAAAATGGATGGATTTTATTTATTTGTTTATTTATTTATTTGGCCTCGCTGTGCAGCATGTGGGCTCCTAGTTCCCCAACCAGGGATCGAACCTGTGCCCCCTGCACTGGACGCGTGGAGTCTCAACCCCTGGACCTCCAGGGAAGCCCCCCTAGAGACTTTTTAAGAGAAGTAAAGAGTCTAAAATTGCCCAAGCTTCAGAATATTTCTAAAATTTCTAGCTCCCCCGCAAATGGTGTCCCTGGTGACCTGGACAGAGTGTTATCTTCAGAACAGTTTAATGAGCTTTGCCTTTCCCATTCACGATGCGATCCCATTTTACCTGCAAAGGAAGTAAATGCCTCTTGCTTGTAATGACTCAGACGCAAGTGTGTAGTTTGTGGGACCACCAGTTATCTCCTTTGGCTTATCATCCCCTCCCCAAATTTTCACTGTGTGTGCTGTGTGCTCACTCGGTTGTGTCTGACTCTTTGTGACCCCAAGGACTGTAGCCCACCAGGCTCCTCTGTCCACGGGCTTTCCCAGGCAACAATACTGGAATGCGATGCCATTTCCTCCTCCAGGGGATCTTCCTGACCCAGGAATCGAACCCAGTCTACTCCATTGCAGGCAGATTCTTTACCCACTGAGCCACCTGGGAAATTTTCCCTGGAGAGAATCAACTGGGAATTTTCAGGTGAGAGAAATGATGAAATTGGACAGATACCGTCCTGAGTCAGCATTAAATGAACACCTGCTATAGCCACTGATGGTCTTCCAGTCCAAGCTTATGACTTTTTCATCCAGCTTTTGGGTCTTTGAGAAAAATTTCCAGGACCTGGTTTAATGCTGAGAAATATAATTTCCTTCTTCAACTTGTGCCTACCTGAGATTTGGGGGAAAGTTGTCTGTGTGTCCATGATTGGATCCTGTGTCCACACTGAGCTCTCAGGATTAAGCTTGGAAAGGCATTAGAGACCGTGACACACTTCCTGCTACCGGCTTTCCTGGGGCCCAGCCCTCCAGCACGCCTGCTGCTTTTCTGGGCTGGTCCTTGGAGTCCCTCTGGCCTGTCATCATAGCAGCGGTGCTTTCCTCAAGTGCTAACGTGTGTCCAAATCACGTCGGGGCTCGGCAACCCTCAGGCTCTGCAGGGGGAGGGGCAGAGGCAAGGCGTGTTCGGGGGGTATAGAGCTTCAGTTTCACAAGATTAAAAAGTTCCAGAAATTTATTGCCCAATGACATGAATAGAATTGATACAGCTGAACTGTACACTTAATAACAGTTAAGATGTTAAACAAGTAGCCGGATGTATAAAGTGATTTGCCATAACTATGCAGTAAGGCCTGTACATTGCATCGTATATAAATTCTGCTTCGATTCAAAAATAGCATCAAAACGCAAACAGGACACAGGGCTGGGCACCTGTCCCCAGAGTTCCTGGTTCTGAAAGTCTGGGGTAGGACCCAGACTTTGCATTTCCTTCTTTTTTTCTTTTCCTAAGCATTTTTTGGGGGAAGTGGGCTGCGCTGGATCTTCTTTGCTACGTGTGGGCTTTCTCTAGTTGCAGCAAGCAGGGGCTGCTCCCTAGCTGCAGTGTGTGGGCGTCTCCTTGCAAAGTGTAGACTCTAGCAACTCAGGCCTCAGTAGTTGTGGCACGCAACTTACTTAGTTGCCCCGAGGCATGTGGGATCTCCCCGAACCAGGGATTGAACCTGCGTCCCTGCACAATTGTTAAGAATCGGCCCACCGGGGAAGTCCCAGACCTGGCATTTCCAGCAAGTTCCTGGTGATGCTGGGGCTGCAGGTGGGAGACAGCGTCTTAGGCAGGCCAGATCCCGGGCTCCCCCTGAATCCATCCTGCACCCTCTCCTAGCTTGGTGTCTTTTTTCTGCATCCCTGCCTTAGAGGCTGAGCCCATGGCTGTGCATAATTTGCAGGAAAAGCTAGGTGATGCATCAATTAGCAGCATCAAGGGTAGAGTCTGGAACAGCCACTCTGGGGGCGCCATCGGGTCTAGTCTCCCGTGTTCACTTTCTGAATAGAGGTGCTTACCCTTGGCTGAGTCAGAAGTCCATCGTACTGCGCAGAGCACAAATCAGTAACTGTGGATGTAGGAAGTCAGAATTCTGTCCTCGATGTGCTTCTGTGGTTGCGATAGAAGCAAATCATAGAGGGTAGAACTCCTTGAAGTTCGTAGTTACAGAATCATTTTCTATCACCCACCTGCCCCTGCCCTCCTCTATGCCATACATCATTCCATCACCATTTCGTTTTGGCGGTGAAGGCCCTTGTAAAATTGTTCCTCTGTGCTTCAGCCGGCATTTTAGATTTTTTAAACGATCTGTTCTCACTGAGCTTTTTGTTGTGAAAATGTTAAGAAAAGACAGGCACGGCGGTAGCCTGTGAATGACCCTGGGGAGGCTTCCATGTGGGGTTTTAGAGGAGAGAGGGAATCCTTTGGCCCCAGGATCATCAGTGCCTTCGTCAGGACACATGTGCTCTTGCCGCAGAGAAATAACAAATGCTGGCACCCCAGAAATGAGTTGGGAGGACGTTCGCTGTAAAGCCTGCTGCAGTGATGAACATGTTTTCTTTGCACACCGACCAGTAAGGAAGCCACCAGCCACCTGTGGCTGCCAGGTACTCACAGTGAGGCTGGGTAAAGTGTGTTTCGTTTGAATTAATTCCCGTATCTGCTTGGTGCTGGTGGCTACCACATCAAGCAGGGCAGGTCTAGGCTGGAGGAGGGTCAGGTGAGCAGCAGGAGGGGATGTGAGCAAGGGGGTCTGGGGGAGGAAGGCCCCAAATGCTGGGCTGAGTGAGACTCTGGGCAGTGGGAGACTTTAAACAGAGAAGCGGGTGTTCAGGGAAGAACATTTAGTGGTGCCAGACGAGTGTGAGAGGAGGGTCTGGAGCAGATGAGAGGCTGAGAAGAGCTGGGGTTCTGTGAGATGTGCCCAAGGCCCAGAGTGTGATGGCAGGGGGTGTGTAAGCAGGTGGTTGTTGGGATGCTAGGTGCTGGGGAGGTGTCTGTGAGCCTGCAGGCTCAGCCTGGGTGACGGGGAGGATGGTGAGCGAAGCAGGAAAGGTGGAGTGCTGGGGGGCCTTTGAGTTGCATGTGGGCCTGAGAGGGGAGAAAAAATGCTAACAGCTCTTTCCCAGTTGAGTGATGCCACGTCTGAGTTCTCAAGTGCTCCTCTGCCATCCCTGGTTGGCTAAAATAATGCCACCTGCTAGCACTGGGACCAGAGTGCCGCTGGTTCCATCTGCTGCCTCCAGGGCCTGTTGCTTCCCTCTTTCTGAACTGCCTGCCACCACCTTACTGCTCCCCACAGCCCCGGCAAGAGCTCCTGTTGACCCCACAGCTGGGAACGCAGCCCAGCCCTGGTCCACACAGGTCCAGGGGAGCCCAGGCCGTGTCCTGGACCGTCTGCCTCTCTTCTCTGCCTCCCACGGAGCCTGACAGGTCTGTCTGGATAAGGGAAGGGGCAGGGCATCCTCCGGCACCCCTACTGCACTCCACGCTCCCTCACGCTGGGCCGCAGCTGCAGGAAGCTTCGAGAGTGGTTCTCAGTGCCCGTTGGCCCTGTGACAGTCACACTGCTGCTTAGTTAAACAGGCCATCTCCCCAGGGCCTGGGGTGTGTTCATCAGCCTCTCAGAGATCTTCAGTAGTTGCTCACTTCCAAAGGGGCAAGCCAAGTGTGTATTTATTCCTTCAAAGAGTATGGCAGTGTCGGTATGTATGTCCTGTCTTTGTTGATAGACAGCGTGAATAAAACACAGTCTGGTTCCCGAGAGTGGCCCTCCTCTGCGGGGAGGTGTGATCTGTCAGTATGGGGTGCGATCCGTGCTGGGAGATGGAGCAGAGCTTGGGGAAGGGGGGAGGCGGAGAGGACCGTGAGGCTGTCACTCAGGTCAGGGGACACTCGAGTGAGACCTGGGGAGGGAGGGAGGGAGTCAGGCAGGAATCCGGGCCGGGGCGGGAGGTTGGTAACAGCAGGTGCAAAGGCCCTGAGGCAGGTGTGCACTGCACTGCTCAAGGAGCAGGAAGTGGATGGTGGGGCCCGAGGAGGGTGCGGGAGGGACGTGCTGGGAAGGAAGGAGAGAGAAGCAGGGGGGCCTCATGGGCTTCAGGGAGGATTTTGATGCGGAAGGAAGTGGGGAGGGTTTTGAGCACTGGAGTCAGAGGATCGCCTTATGACAGAAGATGCCTTCTGGCTGCCGAAAGGAGACAGGGCCATCAGGGCAGGGGCCCCAGAGACTGGCCGGAACGGGGGTGCAGTAAGTAAATGAGGGTTGACAGTGGCTGGTGGCAGGGCGTGGAGGCTGTAAGAGCAGTCAGCGCCGAAATGCAGCTTGTAGAGTTTGCTGGGCCGAGCGGTGTCGGGGGAACATGAGTAAGAGTGGGCTCGGGGGTACTGCCAAGGCTTTCAGCTGAGAGCCTGGGAAAACAAAGTTGGCATGTTCTGAGCCACAGAGGGGCGCGGTTTGGAGGCGGGAGTGGAAAGGTGTGTTTTGGACGCGATACGTTGAGATGCCTGTTAATATGCTAGTTTTCTATTGCTGCTGTAACAAACCGGCACAGACTCATTGGTTTAAAACAATGGAAACTGGTCACCTGGTAGTTCCATAGGTCAGAAGTCCTAGACAGGTCTCACGGAGCTAAAATCAAGGGTTTTTTCTGGAAGTTGTAGGGGACACGCAGTTTCTTTCTTTGGCCATATCGCTTGCAGGATCTTAGCTCCCCCGTCGAGGACTGGAGGTGGGCCGTGGCAGTAAGAGTGCCAAGTCTTGAGTGCTGGAAGGTGAAAGTGTTAGTTGCTCAGTGTCTGACTCTGTGCGACCCCATGGACTGTAGCCCACCAGACTCCTCTGTCCGTGGGATTCTCCAGGCAAGAATACTGGAGTGGGTTGCTGTGTCCTCCTCCAGGGGGGTCTTCCTGATCCAGGGATCAAACCTGGGTCTCCTGCGTAGCGGGCAGATTCTTTACCATCTGAGCCACCAGGGAAGCCATACCCTAACCACTGGACCACCAGGGAGTTTCAGAGGCTCGGTTCCCTTGCCTCTTGCAGCTGCGAGAGGCTGCCTGTTTTCCTTGACTCATGGCCCTGATCCCCCATCCACAGAGCCACCAGTGCTGTTTCTCTCTGACCAGTTCTCCTGGGGACACCTCCTTCTGACCACAGCCAGTTGAAAGAGTCTTGCGTTTTAGGGATAATATCATTCTGTTGGATCCATCTGGATATCCCAGGACCAGCACCCTGATTCCAGGCTTTCATCACATTTGTAAAGCCCCTTTCTTATGTGAAGTACCATATTCACCGGTTCCAGGGGGAGGGCTTGGACGAGTCTGAAAGTCCATGTTTCTGCCTAATTGCTCAGGTGGGTATGGACAGGTAGTCAGACGCATGAAGCTGGAGGTCAGGGGAGAAGGCTGATCTGAGACGTACATTTAGAAGCCATCAGTGTGCAAATGGTTTTAAAGACAGTCAGTCACATGGGCTCTCCCAGTCGAGGTGTAAGGTCAAAGCCATGGATCATCTGGGCTCAGCCAGACCTCCCTGACTGCTGTGTCTCTCCTGTTGGAAGGGCCCCTTCTTTCTCTGCTGCCCTAAGCATTGCTTCTTGGTGAGACTCGGCCCAGAGTCTGGCAGCACACAAGTCACCTTCCACTTGGCCTTGTCTGACTTTGCATCACGTGTCTTTTATTTTTTTAAAATGACAGCTTTATTGAGATCGTTCACAGGCCAGTCAGTCCACCCATTTCAAGTGAGTTTCAGGATGCTCCCAGCACCACAGTCAGCATTAGGATATTGTCATAAAGGACCATAGCTCCTAGCTGTCACCCCAGATTCCCCCAGCCCCGACCAACCACTAATCTACTTCCAGTCTCTATAGACTGACCCATTCTGGGCATCTCACATGAGCGAGATTGTAGCATTGGTAATCTTCTGTGATTGGCTGGCCTTTTCAATTTAAATCTGGATTTTGTCCTTGCATGCTCTTTTTACGTTTTTTCTTTAGTTTTCTTCGTTCAGTGCTTACAGGTTGTTTTTTTTTTTTTCAACCGAGCACCTGTTACGAAACCAGCCTCTGTGCTGCGATTCTAGAATGGGAACCCAAGGCATGCAGCCTCCTGTCCGCACGGAGCTCTGAGCTGGGTGAGCTGACAGCCTCACTCTCCCGGCCTGAGCTCCCCACTGACTTTGCTGATGGATCAGGGCCTTCATCCTCCTGCAACCTGGAGGAGGCTTCGAATTCACACTGACCCAGAGCCCTAAGCAGCCAGCCTGAACCATCAGTATTCCTTGTACCGAAAGAGTCCTGGCAGTCCTGCTCTGACGGGAAAGCAGATAGATGTGCTGTTGCATAAACATGGTAGGGGAAGGGACTTCCCGGGCGGTCCAGTGGTTAAGACTCCACACTCCCAATGCAGGATGTGAGTTTGAGCCCTGGTGAGGGAACTAAGATCCCACATGCCCCGAGGCACAGCCAAGAGATAAATAAACTTTCTGATAACAAATTATTAATATATATCATCCTTAAAAAAAAAAAAGCACACAGCAATCGAGCCTCCCATGGTACTTAGAAATTATGGTGCTTGTAAGTATTTTTTTAAAAATGCAGTTGGGTAAGTGCCAAATTGGGCACAGACAGGGTGCTCTTGGATTGCTGATTAGGTTAGAGGTGTTGTCTCCACCCCCATGAAGCGCTGCTGAACTAAGGTCTCGAATGATGAGTTGAAACTTGCCACTCCCACCCAGGGCTGGAGGAAGAAGGGTCTCCCACAGACTCCCACTTGTAGGATGCAGGGACCGTACCTTGAGCATCCTCTGTCTTCAGTATCTTAGGTAATGCTTGCTGATCATGAGCATTTAAGGAGACTGGTGTGGTGGTGACTCATTCATGTCTGGTACCTGCTATCCCTCAGCCCTCCCTAAGGGTGGGAGGTTTTTTATGTCGTAAACCACCACTTTTTCTTTTACCAGAGTCCAGAAAGGCTAAGATGGACCTCAGGGAGTTTCTTCCCCAGCTTTTCTGGGTAGCGCTGTGCCGGGGGCCAGCCCTGGTGGATCCAGGGAATTCGAAGCGGGGATGGCGTTGGTGAGGAAAACTTATTTATTTATTAATATAAGATTAGATTAGGAAGAAATAGTGTAGTAGGAAAATTAAGTGGAGAAAGAAGGCTGAATAACTTGGTTTACGTGGGAAGCCAATTAAGTTCCAGACAAGGAGCTTGCACCATCTACGTTAGGCCACCGGCGTCCTCTTGAATATCGGGGCGGGTGGGGGGTGCCCCACCTTGGGCTCCCCTTCGCGTGGATCTTAAAAGCTGGGACAAGTAAGTAGACTTGGTGAGCCTCCACGACCCAGATGGGAATTCAGCCAGAAATTAGAGAGGAGACACGGGGGAAACCAGTCCAGCGACTGGCCCCGTCCTCTATTGTTCAGAAGGCCTTTTATACTTTTGATAAAACATGGAGATCAATGGGTAACACAAAGTTATGCGGCGTTAGCAGCCCAGACTCTTACCCCAAACCAGGCTTTTCTCTCTGCATACCTAATTGTATACACAAGTCTTAGGTGATTTACATCATCTTCTGGCCAAAAAGGCCAATTAACATTTTACAGCCTTTTTTCTGATAAGGGTTTGTCAACCAGAAGACTTATTTGTGTTGATCTTCCCAAAGTCTGGTGCCACTCTCAGAAAGCACTAAATAAAGTTACATTCTTACATAGCAAGGACACAAGAGGAGTGCAGTGATATATAACAAAGAGAAAAGTAATTAACTCAAAAGTCTAGTGTTGCTAACATCAAAACTATTATGTATCTTTTTCCATATCCCGTTTACATTGATTAACATCCTCCCAGGTGCCTAAAAGATAAAGAATATGGAGGCCTGGCCGCAATCATTGAGTCAACAGTGAAAACCCTCTACCAATATAATTTTTAACTCTTTAGAAAAGGCTCTGTATCTTTAAGATGCTTTTAAGCTTTGTGCCTCTTGCAGTTGGGGGGCTGTAAGCAATTCACAAGCTGTAAGAGGTCTGGGGGAACCTGTTAGGCAAGCTAGAGAGTTATCAGAGGGGGTTTGAGCTGAAACATCCCTTTCAAAATGCAGAAGACTAAAGCCCTGATTTGACTTTTTCCAGAGAATATTAGAAGAGTGGAAAAGCAGGCAGATTCTTATTTTTGGGGGGGTGGATGCTCAGGAAATTCCAGGGGGAAAACCTGAGGTCTGATTAGCCTTGCCATCAGAGCTCTGCCGCATGACCTTGTCATGGGTGGAATTCCTCACGCTGGCTCCTGACAGCTCTGGACAGCAGCCACCCACTCGCGTCACCCCCCACAGACCACAGCTGGACCCCTGGGGCCCAGGATGGCCTTCGCACTCCAAGTCTCTGTCCTGGCTGCTGTGCTGTTTGTCCCGTGTGATGCCCGGATCTGCCCGGGATCCTCGGCTGAGATTTGCGAGGGGGATCCTGTGCGTCCCTTCCTGCTGCAGCCCCAGGTCTGGGAACTGATGCTGCCTCTGGTGGTCAGGCCCATGGACTGTTCAGGGGGCTTGGATCTTTGTGGCCCCAGAGCCCTCAGGGTCCTTGGCTGGGGAGAGCCTGGGACACAGTGTGGGCGGCATCCTGCAGCTTCCAGGAGGGTGCTGCCAGGATGGGAATGAGCCCAAGTGGGGGTGGCGGGCGCTTCAGCTGCGGCTTCCAGGTCCTCGCACCAAGGGTCCCCACGTCCCCGCTGAGGGTGCCTCAGCCTCAGGAGAGCAGCAGGCTTTTGCTCAGTGTTCCCTCTGCACCCATGCCCCATCTTCCCTGAGCCTCTCCGCAGTGTCCCCCTCCCCAGGGCCGGGTGGTACCATCTCCATCTCACAGGTGAGGAGACAACCTGCCAGGTGGAGGGCAGCATTCAGGATTCACGTCCAGGGAGTGTCTGCAGCCACCGCTCAGAGTTCTCCCTGGCTGCCTGGCTGCCTCGCAGAGCTGCGATGATGTGACCTCTTTCTTGCCTTCTCGTGACCTTTATCCCATCTTCAGGGGCTTCCTGTGAGTTGGGAAGCGTGACCCGTGCCGCCAGCACCATCTGAGGACCAGGGCGTGGTAGGCACGGCCTCACCCCACAGGACTTCGAGGAGCCCGCGCCCAGCTGTGAATTCAGGCTGGAAAGGGCTGGACTTATGCTGATGCAGAAAAGGTCACAAAGCCTCGGACACCGCCCTGGCCCTTAGCCTGATGCACTGCGTCTGTGCCCTCACCTCACTTCCCGGTGCCTGCATGCCTGGGCTGGGCCCCACTGACCTGCTTCCCAAGCCTCAACCGAAGTGCAATCACCTCCCGCTTCATTCGCTGCTGCCGTTTCCCCTGCTGCCCTTTCTCCAGATTTCCTTTGCTCCTTCGCGACTCCTTTCTTTTAAGATGGTTTCCAAGCAGACACGCAGACATGGAAAAGGGCTTGGCCATGCTCCTCCCTTGAATGCCTCCCTCGTGTGTCTTGAAAGGAATGCCTTTACAATGCTCCTGGTGTGCTGTTCCTGATGAGGAATGCCCGCCGCCTCTCCAGCTCCCTCTCCCCAGCGGCATCTCCTCTTATCTTCCTGGGTGTGTTTGATGTACAATTAACCTTTCTGCAGGTCGGCCCCTTTGCTCAGGACGAGCACCTGTCCTTCCAGTCTATGAGAGCCAAGTGTGGGAAGTGTGTGTGTATGTGTGGGTAGCGCCAGAGAGCCATCGCGGCCGCTGGGAGGCAGCAGAGAAGGATTGTGACATCAGCGGCACCCAGCCCAGCCTCCCCCAGGCCTGGACATAAAGCTTGTCCTTGCAGCTGTCCAAGCTAGGAGCCGGCTCCTCCATCGGGTCTTCCCCGACCTGGCCTCGTCGTATTGACCTCCAAATGGCCAGATAAGGTTCTCCAGCTGCGGGGGCAGCCTCCGAGGCACAGTTGGTCGCCTGAGGCCACTGCGGCTCCATACAGAGGACAGTACATGTGAGGAGCCTCTGACGGCCACCCTGCGTCTGGGCCGAGGGGCATCAGCCGGACTTGATGCCCCCTGAAGACCCGCGCCTGTCAGCAGCCCTCTGTCATGACTTCTGACCGGAGACGAGCGTCCATCCTTCAAGCGAGAACCCTCCCACCCAGCCAGAATGGCCTCCTTTTGGGGAATTAGAGACAGGCGCAAGAGAGATTCTTCTGGAGGAGAAATCCCACGTGCGCTGAGCGTGGGGAGAACAGTAGGTCCCTGCGGTTGCCACCGCATGTTCAGAGGACAAGCATCACATCTGTGTCTGTCCTCGGCGCGTGGTAGCGAGGGCCGTGCCCTCGACCGTCCCAACATGGTTCCCACCGGGGAGTGAGGGTGGACGTGACCAGTGGAATTTGCTGCACAGCCGGCTGGCCGTGGGGGCCCCAGGCTCTGCCAGTGCTGTTGACTGGATCCCCAAGTTGGACTGGGACTTTGGATCCCTCTGTGCCAATCCTCATGACCTCGGGCTGTTAGAGGGGGTTTCTTAGGATCCCAGATGACACTGATGTGCCGATGTGCTCTGAGGATGGAGTACTGGTTGTGACCACTTGGTTACATGCGCTGTAAATACTGAGATGGAGAAAAAAAGGCCAGGGAGTGAAGAGACGGTAACACCGTCATCAGTAGAACCAAAAATGTTGGTTTGGTGGTTGGTCCCTGGGCACTTGTACCTCTTAGACACTCAGATCCTCTTGATGTTCTGGAATTTGCCATGTTCCCTGTTTTGTGCCCTTAGTCTGTCTCTGTTTCCCCGCCTCCCAGTTTCTCTGGCCCCCCTCAGCACTCTCCATGTTTCAACTTCACGTTCCTGCTTTTTCTAAAACCCCTCATTTTGGGAAGACCACCTTCTCCTGACCCATATCCCTTAGTGAGCAGAAGCTGACTTGCCCTGGTGGCTGTGATCGCATGTCGTTGCATGTTCTGTGTAGCTGTGACCTTGAGAAGCAAGTGGCATATGAGGCCACGTCATTCCCAGCTACTCCTCCGCCCACTACTGTGCTCATGACATGGAGGGCACCTGAGGGTGGTGACGCTTGGGGTCTTCTTCCCCACCGCCCACCTCCTGGTGGCCCTCAGAATACCAGATAGTGTTCTTGGCGTGGCTGGGTCCCCCCTTTTCCTGTAAAGACAATATCTGGGCTACGTCTAGTTCTTGCATTTAGTGCCAAGGTTTTTGGGTTGACTCAGCCCACCCATACCTCCATGCCAAGATACCAGCACTCAGGGAGAGATGCCAGACTTAAAAAATGATTAAGCTGCAGTGTGTTTGCTGCTGGAAGAGAAGTTGACGTTCATTCTCTAGCTGGCTTTCTGTCTTGATCAGGTAGACTTTTGGGGAAAGTTGCAGCTCAGTAGTGCTCAGTGGGTTCTATTGAAGATGTAATCCAGTTAAAAATACCTCTTGTCAGGATGCTTGTTTTCCTGGCAAAAGTTGGCTGCTGGCATCCATCTAGTCCTTGCTGGAGGAAACCCTTCAGACCTGCATGGCTGTATTTCAGGGCTCCATGGGGAGCCGCTCCCTGCCCAGCAGTGAAACGACTTTTTGGAAGACTGGGTAAGGCACAGGCCTCTCTCTAAGGCCTTGAGGCAGAGGTTCAGCCCTTTGATTTAAGTTACTGGGTGAAAGCGGACATTAGTAGTAGACCCAGCTGCTTGTATTGGCCCCAAGCCTCAGTCCAGACAGCAGGGGAGATCACTGTGGAGAAAGACGGACACTGTCCGAAGAGGGGAAGATAGAAACGAGGCTGGGAAGAGGGTGGGTTTGGGGAGCATGGCGCGGAGTGAGGCCTCAATAGGGAACTGCATGGACTCTGAAGATAAATGTCTGTTTCCTGGTTGGTTTTTTCCCTGGAACTGACTCCAACTGTAATCACATCACACGTGTGTATTGAATAAAAGAGATTGGAATTTCAGTCTTGCTTGGAATTTGCATTTGTATAAAGGAGTAAAGATTTTTGTGAAAAGGATGAGACACCAGCCAAGTTCAATGTGTCTGTGACACCGGTGTTCCCCTTGACAGGACAGCGGGACCCACAGGGGTCTAACATGAGTTGTGGTGTTGCTTCTGGCTTTGGACCCCAAAGCGGGGATGAGCTTCTCCCTCTCAGATGAGGCGTAGAGATCGGTATGAGGCAGGGGCATGTCTGGTGCTGGGATCTTCTCCGGTTCGACCACTTCCCAACCTGAGAGCCCAGCTCACTTCCATGACCCTTGCAGACCTTGAGAGACCTGAGGTCAGTCTAGGCAGACCCACTCTATAAAATGCCCTCCCTCCCCAGTTTGAATGTGAAATGTCAAGGGTGACAGATACCATTTTTTTTAAAGATTTTTGTTTTGTATGTGGACCATTTTTAAAGTCTTTGTTGAATTTGTTATGATGCTGCTTCTGTTTTATGGTTGTCTTTTTTTGGCTGCAAGATCTTAGCTCCCCAACCAGGGATCGAACCCTCACCCCCTGCATTGGAAGGGGGAGTGTAAACCACTGGATGGCCAGGAAAGTCCCATGGCAGTAGATGTCTCATTGAGTATCCTTGGGACCCAGGTTAAGAACCCTTGCCCTGGGGGCCCGGTCACTGCTGAGCCACCAGGGGGCGCCGGCTGCCTGTCGGCCTTTTCCGGGCCCTCCGCTTTGCTTGTCTGTCCTCCTTTTTGCTCCCAACGCAGGAGTCACTGACTAGTTGTACCACACACTCTGCGGTGCTCATGTGGTAGAAATCCTGAGTCATAATTTTTGTTTTTACTAAAAGCTTCATTTTTCCAAAGCCTGCTTTTCTTTACAGCATATCCTAATTCCACTATATCTTCAAGTTTGCAGACCTTTTTACTGCCCAGCTGGCTCATTTGCAGAGCTCTCCAGGGGATGGGGGAGGGGGATTTGAAGATGCTTCTTGATCAGGTCTTAGGAATTTTCTCAGTGTTATAAAGCCGTTTTTTTCCTTTCAGTTTTCTTCTGAGGTGGAGAAACACTGTTCAGCCACCTCTGATCCCCTGGGGAGAGAAGCAGGCCTCGATGAGCGGGAGGGGGAGGATGCGACCGGCACGTGGGCCTGGCGGTGGAAAAGAGATTGGGCCCACTGACCGTTACCGCTGTTGTGGATTTCATGTCAGAGCAGGGCAATCTGCACGCCCTTGACCTTGAAAAGGGAGGTTTTCTGCCTTTAAAACTCCATCAAAGCTGGTTCTTCGAATTCTCCATTTTTCAGAGACCCTGCTAACTGTGGGCGCTTTGCAGGTACCCACAAATTGGTGTTCACACGGCCAGTTGACCTTCAGCCTGATGTGCCCCGTTGGAGGTGTCTACCCTCCATCCATGCATGCCTGTATTGTTTTATTTTTCTAATAATTGCTACTTTTAAACTTACTTTTATTCATTTTTGGCTGTTCTGGGTCTTTGTGGCTGTGAGTGGGCTTTCTCTAGTTGCAGCAAACCGAGGCTACTCTTTAGTGGCGGCGCACAAGCCCCTCGTTGCTGTGGCTTCCCTTGTGGTGGAGCGCACACTCTAGGCATGCAGGCGTCCGTATTTGCAACACGTGGGCTTAGCTGCCTTGATGCCGGTGGGATCTTCCTGGACCAGGGATTGAACCCATGTTCCCTGTATTGGCAGGCAGATTCTTACCCACTGGACCACCAGGGAAGTCCCACACATCCCCATTTTGAGACCCAGACAAAAAAGTGGTCTCACCTTCTGCATACGAATTGAGTCCCAGTTTGGGTGGAATTGGAAGAGGGGTGGTTCTCTACTGTGTTCACTGACAAAGTGATGAATGAAACCGGCTTTTTGTTTAAAAAAAAACAAAACTTATTTATTCAAGGTTTGGTAGGAGAATCTTTTGCAGGTTCTCAGAAGCTGGGAGAAACAGGAACATTCCTGGATCCTTGTAAGCTCAGGGCATAGTTTGCTAAGGATCTGCACCAGCCAGAGGATGTGTGTCAGACTCCCCGCGGCCTTTCTTCCCTTGATGGGGACTTCAGGGCTCCCAGGAGTTCTGGCCACCAGTCACCCTGGAGTGAGTCAGCTTCTGGGGCCTGGCACCGGCCTGCTTTCCCTTTGCTGGAGCCAGTGTCCCTGGAGGTACCGTGAGGCGCGGGAAATGTGACCCTGATTGGACTGGGACGAGCTGGAGAGGCTTGTGTGCACACTAATGCTTGTTTGCTGTGGCAGGATCTTGCGAAAGGCTTCTTGGCTCCTTGGAGATCAGGGACCGGCTGGGCTTGGTCTTCAAGGAAGGCAGACGGCAGGAGATGTGTGGTCTGGGTGGCCTCTTAAGCGTCTCCCTGCGAGCAGCCATGGATGGGAGGGGTGAAGAGTTCCCCACGCACTGGCCTGCAGGCAGCTGGGAAAATCACAGTTTCGGAAAAAAGAAGCCTTTTTCACTTCGCAAAGCTGACTTGAGCTATTGATTTGTTTACCTCACACTCAGTACTTTGCGAGAGCAACTCATTTCAGGCAGAACAACTGCACTCCAAATGGAGCTCCCTCTCTTTTTGAATTTGTGTTTTGGAGAACAGTTGAGCGATGTTGTGTTCCTTTTGGGTGTCTAGCAGTGATGCTGTTGTACACCTACAGGTATCTCTTCTTCAGGGTCTTTTCCCGTGGCGCTCCCTTTCTTGCTGAGATCTGCAGGGACCTTGAAAGCCAGGCCTGCCTCCTCCAGTGCAGGCTGGTAACCTGATTTGCTTTCTTTTTTTTAAAAGTTATTTATATGTACTCGGTCATGCCAGGTCTTAATTGTGTGAGGTCTTTACTTGCGGCACATGGGCTCTCACTTGCAGGGTGTGGGCTGAACCTGGGCCCCCTGCATGGGGCTTGCAGAGAATAGCCACTGGGCCACCAGGAAAGTCCCACGATTGCTTTCGATTGTGCTTTCTCCTCCTGACACAGGATGCCCAGGTGTTGCCCTCTTCTGCCCCCTGCCCCGGGTGGAGGGAAGTCTGCTCGCCCTTCCCGCCTGTCATATCGCTGCAGAGGAGCCAGCAGCTGTGTCACCGAGGCACGGGCTTTGCTGGTGGCTCAGAGGTAAAAGAATCTGCCTGCCAGGGCAGGAGGTGCGGCTTCAATCCCTGGGTTGGGAAGATCCCCTGGAGAAGGGAATGGCTACCCACTCCAGTATTCTTGCCCAGAGAACCGCATGGACAGAGGAGTCTGGCAGGCTGTACAGTCTGTGGGGTTGCAAAGAGTCAGACAGGACTGAGAGACTAACACTTTCCACCTTTGCATTGAAGGGTGGGTGTCTGAGCTTTCTGGCTTTGGTGGCACCTGATTGGAGATGCAAACTCAGAGAGCACAGAGGCAGCCGCCCTTTAAAATTCACCTCAAGTGCCCAGGAGAGGAGCAAGGAGAGTGAGGAGGACAGCTGCGTGGGAGGGGGGTCCTGCCTTAGCCCGTTGGGTGCAGAAGTGCAGCGGCCTTGATCGCCACGGGCGCTGCAGCAGAGGAGCTGAAGCTGGAGGAGAGACAGGGCCGCTGGGCGCTAGGCTCCGGTCCCCCTGCCCCTGGTTTCCCAGCACGGCCCCAGACTTCGCTCAGGTCCAGCCACTGGATCACAATCAGTTGTTTCAGTACATCCAGCAAAGCACCTTTCCGGTGATGTCATGTAAGACACGTGGCTTGAGTCTGAGGAACCAGGCAGACGATGGAAACACGATTCTTGGCTGGAGGACAGCCCCGTGGACTTGGGAACAGTTTGAGAAATATGTCTAAGGAAAAGGTCTATCTCAGTTGAAGTCTTCCTCTTGCTTTTAAATGGCATATTTATGTATGTATGTGGCTGCATCATCGAGGTCTCTGTGGCACACGCCCTCTCCAGTCGTGGCCTGGGCTTCAGCAGTGTGGCACACGGGCTTAGTTGCTCCACGACACATGAGATCTTAGTTTCCCCCACCAGGGATCGAACCCGTGACTCACTGTTGCAAGGTGGGTTCATAACCACTGGACCATCAGGGAAGTCCCTCAATTGAAATTTAAAAAACTGCTATCCCGGTGGGAAAAATACCTTATTTCCTCTGGAGCATTGGGGAGGAACGGCCAGCATGTGTGTGTGAAGCCGTCTGATTATCGACACCGTGATAGCTACGTAACTTTTGTGTATCGGAAATAGATGCCATGGTTCTGTCTCCTGAGGTTGAAGATTGTTAGTTTCTGTGTGGATATTTGGACACGTCTGTATCCTTTTATATGAAAATGTTCAAGCTCCTGTGTTTCTGTATTTTAAGTTCACTGTGTCTGACCTGTCAACAGTAATTAGAAACAATTATGACGTTTTGTGTGGAGTGCTTTTGCTGATAGAGAAACAAGTACTTTGAGAACATAAATGAGGAACGGTGAATAAATTGGTGGTTTCTTTCAAGAGAAGAGTTCTTTGGTACTTAGGTATCCAAAAATTTTGCTCTCAGCAACCCCCCCTGGCACATTTTATTAACTTGCCTGCTTTCTGTGTAATTTGGAAAATGGGAATCAAGCAACTGAGCGAATAAAACTTGCATCAAAGAAAGCACAGGGTCTGCTGGTGGACTGAAGCTTAGCATTGTTGTACCACTTCAGACTTTTTCTTTACATTTTTATTTTTGTTTCCCTGCCTAAATGAATGCCAACAACTGAGCCGTTTTTAGTCATATTTGCCATCTTGATATTAACTAATGGGAGTAGAAATAATTTCAGAGTAGATTTTCACATAAATAAGGGTAATGTCAATTTCAGAGGTGTCTGGCGTTTGCTGATAAACAGAAATTTGCATTACTTATAGTGTAAATTTACATTAGCTGTAGTGGGTTGTACAAGTTAACAGGAGAACATCATTTGGGAATAGTGGAGGTGAATGGATTCATGCTGGCATGTTACAGTTATTAATAGCTTCTTGGAGGGCAGGAAGCTTTTTGTCAGGGGAGGTGCTTAGGTCAGAATGTTCACTTACTGATGAGGGGGGTGATGAGCGAGTTCCTGTAGTGCTTGCAGGCGGGGCCTGCACCCCAAAGATCGTCTTCGCCCCGCGGCCGGGAGCACCAGCTGGTGGAGAAGTTCTTTCTGGGCGAGCCTGGGCTCTCTGCCTTTTGCCAGAAAACATGGGTGCGGTGCTGTGCCTCTCCCTTCTCGGAACCAGCTGGTGATTTTTATTGATGATCTTGTTTTAGCCAAATTCAGGCCCTGAATTGGTTTTGTCTGAAGATGAGAAAAGCGACACTGAAGATCAGGAAGAGACGGAGCTGGGCGTCATGGAGGACCAGCGCAGTGTGATCCTCCACCTCATTTCTCAGCTCAAGCTTGGGATGGATCTGACCAAGGTAGGACGGCGCGTCCCCAGGGACTTGTGGCTGGTCATCTGGGCGCTGTGTTTCCCTCTTAGGCTTCCCTGTCAAGCATGGATGCCCCAGGGATGATTGGAAAGGCTTTTTTTTGTTTGTGTCATACAACACGTGGGATCTTAGTTCCCTGATCAGGGATTGAACCTGGAGCTTAACCACTGGATCACCCGGAAAGTCCCTGGAAAGGATATTTCATGCGGACACCCATCCCAAGGGTGAGAGCCTGGCATTTGCATCTCTGGAGGAGCTGAGATGCTCCAAGGGCGGGGAGAGCACATGAGATGATGAGGACAGCTCCAGATGGGATTTGTCTCCCACTGTGTCCTCAAGAGGACGAAGGGTGACCTAGAGAGATGCAGGTGGCACATTAGCCATGGAAAACAGGAGGAAGCAGACGGTGGGGGTGGGAGTGAGCCTGACTCCTGGCACCTCCTCCCGGGCCCCTGGCCACCTGCTGCTGCTGCCTGTTGCTGGCCTTCACCCTGCTGGTGACCAGACCTCCGTGCCCATGTGGAGAGCTGTGTGCCCGCTGGTTGGTGGACATGCAGAAACTCCTGCTGGTGTGCACTCATCCTGGGAAACTGTGTTGAGAGGTCTCAGCATCCTCACGGTGATGTCCAGGAGATGGCCCATGTGGAGCCTCCCCCCACCCTGGGCAGTGTCTTTGTTCTGGAGGCGAGGGGAAAGGCCACTGTGCTTGCCGTGGAGAGGTGAGGGCGGGCCTCAGTGGCCTTGCGGGCTGTGTGAGGTGCCTGGACTTGACTGCCTGACCTACCTTGGGTTCCCTTGCCTTGTCCTGATTCTGATGCTGGAAGTTCAGCCTCTGTGCCCCAGTGCCGAAAGGAATCTCAGAGACAGAGTTTTGGGCGATGTAGAGAAGAATAGCTTTATTGCTTTGTCAGGCAAAGGGGGGACGCAGCAGTTTAATGCCCTCAAGTCTGTGTGCCCCAACCCAGGAGGATCTGGTGAGGAGCTGTGGAGCAGCAGTTCAAGGGCAGCTGCTGCTGAGGCTCAGGGCGCACAGGGCCTGTACTCCTTTAGCCTGGCCCGGGTGATCTCTAGAACCGGGCTGGTCCACCTGCCATTTGTCTATCCATCTTGTGTACAATGTTGTTTATCACCTTATGTATAATAGTTTGCATCTGCTAATCCCAAACTGCAAGGACAACCCAGATTAGGCTTGAACCCGAGGTCTTTTAATTGAGATCGCACACCTGGTCTCAGGGTTTAATGAAGCTCAGGTTCTTGATGTCTTACTGCAGAAAGAATTCAGTGAGAGACAAAGTGATAGGTAAGAAGTGCATTAGTTTAGAGAGAAGTACACTCTACTGACAGAGTGTGGGCCCTCTCAGAAGGCGAGAGAGGCCCCCAAATACGGCATCTTTAGTTTTTATAGGCTAGTGAGCAGGAGGATCACTGCAACTGTTTTGAGGGAGGGGCGGGAATTCCCAGGCCTTGGGCTGCTACCCGCTGTTTGATGTCTGATGGGCAGCCTCAGAGCTCCCCTGGCCTGGCGGGCGAGTCGTTTCGTTTGCTGTGTCGCACTGAGCCTATACTGAGGCGCGAGGTCTGGCGGAAGTTGACTCGCTGGCCATCCTGAACTAGCTTGCTCTAACCGGTTGTGGTCGCACCCTGTGGCTGTATCATTCTTTTAAAGGTTCTGCCCTTCCCCTTCCCTTTTGTTTCAGACCTCACCCTCTGTCCTTTCCCCATTCTCTCCTTCCCTTGGCAACCACACTTCCGTCCTCTGTGTCTCTGATTCTGGTTTTGTTTTGTAGATGTGCTCATTTGTGCGGTAATTTAGATTCCGCCAATCTGTGATATCACATGGTATTTGTCTTTGTCTGACTTACTTCAGTAAGTGTGGTCATCTCTATGCCCATCCATGTTGCTGCAAATGGCATTGTTCTTTCTTTGTTAATGGCTGAGTAATATTCCATTTCTTTATCCACTCACCTGTTGATGGACATTTAGGCTGCTTCCACGTCTTGGCTGCTGTGAATAGTGCCGCAGTGAACACTGGGGTGCGTGTATCTGGGTATATGCCCAGTACTGGGATTCCTGGATCATATGGTAGTTCTATTTTTAATTAGTTTTTTTTTTGAGGAATCTCCATTTTGTTTTTCACAGTAGCTACATCAAATTATATTCCCACCAGCAGTGTATGAGGGTTCCCTTTTCTCCACACCCTCTCCAGCATCTATTGTTTGTAGATCAAGTCTTTCCTGTTGTCTCCCCGCCTCTTCTCAGCTCTTGACTATTCAGTGACCCTTGTGCTAATCTGGCAGTGGATGAACGTGGCCTGAATGGCACTTGGTCCAGGGAGTGGGCACCCTGGAGGGGGAAGATTCCTCCACTCAACAGTGAAGCTCTGGCCTCTCCATAAAATAAGAGCATGGCTCTGTCTCTGCAGAGATGGCCAGGGCTGCCACATTCACGGGTCAGCTGCCTCACCAGGCCTTTAGGGCTGCCACATTCACGGGTCAGCAGCCTCACCAGGCCTTTAGGG
>NW_024070193.1:54044945-54236718 GCF_014754425.2 Oryx dammah
GGGATGGTCATTCACAGGTCAGCTGCCTCACCAGGCCTTTAGGGATGCAGTTTCCTGGACATGTGACTGGTGGGGTCGTACAGCACGCCATGCTCAGAAGCACCCCAGGCTGGGTTACCACTCTGCTGTTGCTGACTTGAAATTCATTTTGAACAGGAGGACTTGCATTGTCACTTTTCACTGGGCCCTGTCACTGGTCCTGCTTTGAAAAGCACCCTTGTCTGCCCTCCTTTCTTGGTTGTGGTTCCAGAGGCCTAAGTTGCTAGTAAACTCCTCCACTGGATAATGTGCTGCACGTCCACAAACTGTGGGTAACCCAGGAAGGAAAATACAGGAAAAGAAGGGGCTGTAGAAGATGGAGGTCACAGAAGGTCACTTTGACAAAGGGACATGTAGGTGGAGCCTGAAGAACAAGTGGACAGGAGTGGGAGGAGCGAGAGGAAGGGTGTTCTGGCGGAGGGAACAGCATGGGCAAAGCCAGAGCATACAGTGGTGGGGTACGCAAGGAGTGTGTTCTAGTGGGGCCCGGAGGAGCCTCAAGTCGGGAGGGGTCAGGTCTGCAGAGCCCTGTGGGCTGCTGAAGGACGGTGGACTTGATCCTGAGGGCTGTAGGAAACCTCTGGAGCGCTTGGAGCAGCTGGGAAACGTGTTCAGAGACACTGCCCTGCCAAATCATGGGCTCCAGGGAGGCGGGCCCCAGGGTGCAAGGCTGAGCTTGGTTTATGGTGATTTTCCCCTTGTTTCCAGGGCTGTGAAAGGCAGCCTTTACTGATGCATGTGCTCTCTCATCTAGAATGTGTATACTGGGCTCCACACCTGCCATGCTGGGAGTGCCGCCATTCAGAATCCACACCCTCGTGGAGCCTGTGTGGTGGTGGAAGGAGACAGAGGAGAAACAAGAGAGCGAAAAGGATGCAGGGATTAGAAACGCAATGCAGAGACACAGAGCATGGCGGGCCCTGGTTGGGGTGACGGGGGGTGGGCGGGCCTCCTTGATCAGCTGCTCTGAACAGGGTTCCCCACATGTTGCTGGAGTGCAGACCCCAGATGGAGATGCAGAAGTCAGGCAGGGGCCCTTGCAGTGGAACGGCATTCAGGCCAGAGGGGACGGTGAGTGGACAAGGCCCAGGATGACCGCTATGCCAGGATGAGAGTGACTTGTGTGGGTTGGCAGGAAATTAAGTTGGCAGGATGGCAGGGGCTGGATCAGAGAACCTAGTCAGACATTGTGAGGACTTGGGTATTATTCTGGGTGATGTGGATGCTGCTGGAGAGTTTTGAGTGGAGGCGTGCAGGGCCTTCCTCGTATTGTTTTAATATTTATTTTTGTGTTTGGTGTCTCGGCTCTTAGTGGCGGCACACAGGATATTCGTTGCCCCTCGTGGGATCTTCTGTCACAGTGGGTGGACTCTGGTTGGGGCACGCAGGCTCCAGAGCGCACAGGCTTCAGGAGTTTCCATGTGTGGCTTAGTTGCTCTGTGACATGTGGGATCTTAGTTCCCCAACCGGGGATCAACCCACATCCCTTGCATTGCAAGGTGGATTCTTAACCCCTGGACCACCGGGGAATTCCCTTCCTTATATTTGTAAAGGTTTATTTTGACTCTTGTGTGGAAAGCGGACTGAGAAAAGGCGAGAGGGGTGCAGGCAGCAAGGTCATGGTGGAATCGGAGGAGGCCAGTCAGTGGTAAGGGTGGTGGCAGATTCTAGGTGTACATAGAAGGGGTGCTAGCGGGCTGTGACTGTCCTGTTTGCATGTAGATCGGATGTAGGATATGAGCTAAAGGGGAATAAAGAATGACTCTAACCCAAGCCACTGGGATAATAAAAATTAGAATTGCTGTTTGCTTCAAAGATCTCTTACTGAGGAATTGATCACCCTAAACAAAATGACTGAAAGTGACCCTTTGCCTTCTTCACAGTCATGCACTCTAGGCTGGGCTCAGCTGAGCAGTTGTCCTGTTGGTCTTGCCTGTGGTCACTGCCTGTGTGCCTGTCTTCAGCTGTTGGGCTGACTGTGGGCTGGACTTGGTTGGAACAGCTGGGCGTTTCTCTCACCATGATGTTCTAGGACCTTCTCTCTCCATGAATCCTTCCTTCGTGGTCTGTCCAGCTCGGCAGCTAGCTCAAAACTCCCAGGAGGGCAAAAGTGAACACTGATAAACCTTAGGCCCCAAACTGACACCATGGCAGTTCTACTCCACTGATGAATGTATGACAAGGGGACGGTGCAGGAGTGTGATCTCCAGGGGCTCAGGTTCGCTGAGGGCCACAGTGGAGCTGACCACCACCCCCACTTAACAAGGGAAAGAAGGTATCGAATGGGGAGGTCAGGGGGATACCCTGGGGATACCCCAGGTTCAACCGTGAGTCTCTTGGGTCTGAGAGATCCATTCACTCCTAAAAGGGAGTGAATACAGGCATAGGAGGAAATTCCAGAGAATCTCCAATATGTAGAGTCTGGAGTGATGCGGCTGCTAAGACACTTCAGTTGTGTCCGACTCTGTGCGGCCCCATAGACGGCAGCTCACCAGGCTCCCCCTCCCTGGGATTCTCCAGGCAAGAACACTGGAGTGGGTTGCCATTTCCTTCTCCAATGCATGAAAGTGAAAAGGGAAAGTGAAGTCGCTCAGTTGTGTCCGACTCTTTGCGACCCCATGGACTGCAGCCCACCAGGCTTCTCCGTCCGTGGGATTTTCCAGGCAAGAGTACTGGAGTGGGGTGCCATTGCCTTCTCTGGGAGAGATGGAGAGTCAGTGGAGAGAGAGGACAGGAAGCAGAGGAGCATGATAGCATGAGGTCACACAGTGTTTCAAAGAGAAGGGACTCTCCTCTGCATGGCATTCCAGCTGGGTGGAGAAAAAGCATGCTTGCAGAGGGACCATTACCTTTGTTTTGGTCAAGGTATGATTGGGTGGCTTCAAGGGAGGATGGGGAGAAAAAGTGGAGACAGGCAGTAAAGTTTCAAGGAGTTTTGATGCCAAGGGGAGCAGAAAATTGGAAGGAAGGTCTGAAATTGACAAGTGTAGTTTCTGAAGATGTTTGAGTGCTGCTGGGAACAGTCGGGAGAGAGGGTGGAGATGCCTGCGGGAACTTGAGAGGGGAGGGGCTGGGATCCAGTGAAGGGGTAGAGGGCTTGCCCATAGCCAGTACCATTCATTGTTGGAGCAGGAGGCAGGCAGCTGAGTAGAAGTGTGCAGACCCCAGGGACTTGCAGTAGAGCCCTGTGTTCATGCCCGTGGCTCTGAGCCTGGGTGCCTCCCAACTGAGTCACCTTGCCTCTGAGTGTCTCTGTTTCCTTCTCTGTAAATTCGGGATAATTGTGGTCAGAACTAGTGCAAGGCAAAGAGTGTATTGAACTCTCCTTGGGTGCCCATGCATATCCCGTCCATCAAGGATGCTAGCCAAGATTCTGTACATTGAGAGAGAAACTCGCTGAGATCATTGTAAAGTTTCTCTGATTCTTTTTTTTTTAAATTTCTTTAAAAAATTTGTTTATTCTTGTTTCTTTATCTTAATTTTCTCTGATTCTTGAAGAATTGTTTAAATTGTTCAGTATTGCTGTTTGTAAAACCAAGAGGAGGTTTAGTTTGTGGCTGTGGTTTGTGGACCCCTGGATAGAGAATCGCATCAGGACAGACACCTGCATGCCTGCACGGAAATTGTCTCATGGCCTGCATTCATGTTCACGGATGGATAACCTCCCAGCAGACCATTGCGTTGTCTTCACGACCTCCTCAAATGGCTGCTTGATATTATACAGTGGACATCCTCAACGCACAGCTTTTTCCTTTGATCACATTATTTTTTTAGGCCGCATTTCCAGGCGCAGTCACAACATGCACAGATTAACTGCACTGCTGTGCTTACGCTCCTCCTTCTCAGGGGGGAGTTTGCCCAGGTCCTCACAGCTGCCACGGCCAAGAGGTGAACCTCGACCCACAGCCTATGACCCTCCTACAAGCCGAGCTCTTGAACCCTGAGGCTACGTGGGACCTGATTCCAACAAACGCACCTCTCTATATGTAGTAAATATCTTCTCAGAAAAAGTAAAATTTTATTTGAAACTCTTTCCATCCCACAACAGTTTTAATGAGTGCCTTTTGTGATGTCCCAAGCACCATGAAATAGGCATGAAGGGAGCGGGCCCTTTAAGGGAACTCAGGGGAGTATCCTCTCGGCTGGGCAGTGCAGAGCCTCTCCTGCTTGCTTTGTAAGGCTGGGCTTGTGTGTACGTCCTCTGGCTGCCTTAAAGGATTGCATAGATCCATCTCGGGGGCTGATCTTGGTCTCCTGTCCTTGTTTGCTCCGGGTGGATTTGCCAGTCTTAATGGCAGAGTATCAGGTAGATCGCTCTCCCCGTTACCAAGTTAACGGATGTTCCTTTGGAGAGGTGGCTCCCGCCCAGCCCTTCCTTAGAGGAGGCCTGCTGTGCTCCCCTTTGTGGGGAAGGGACGGGCCATCACTCTTTCCGGGGACCCTTTGACTTTCTCAGTGGGCAGTCAATTGTTTCCAGGTTCTAGAAGCCCAACCCAAAGGGTAGTTCGTTACCTCTAGTCTGCTGCAACTTTAGCTGTAATTAATTTTTCTCTGATTCCCAAGTGCAGACCTTTTTTCCTTTTCCCCAGAGTAGTTCACGGTCTTAATTCTGTTGATGGCAGCAATGGAAGCCCTGACGATGGCTGGACAAACCTGCAGCGGTGCCTTCAGCGCTTTGGCGGCCGTCGTTCTGAGCAGCTGGGCCGTCGCTCACCTCTCTGCTGGAGACAGACGGCCCAATTAGTCCTCCCCACTTCTTGGCTCTCGTGCCTACAGTGTCCACCGCCCAAGACACAGATGATTAAGTGACTGATTTGCAAAGGGACCAAAAAAAAGGAATGTCAGGGAGGGACCATAGGTGAGAGGGGATTTACTTTAGAGGGAAGGGTGATGTCTTTGCCCAGGATGGTCATGGTGCTGGGTTGAAAGACTTGGGTTGGATATGCTGCACAAACACCAGCAAGAGATAAACAGGGAGACAGTCACCCCATGGCTGCCCTTTCTCCTCCCTCTCTCCGGGAATTCTACTTTCCCCAGAGCTGACACCGCCACAGCATCACATGCCTAGTGGGTGGGACCTGCGGTTGGCTGTGAGGCCGCATTCCCTGCGTCTTTGATTTCAGGAGCATCGTCTGGGACAACTAAGAAATTCCCAGATGTTGCATCTCTCGTAGAGCCTTTTTTTCTTTTCCTTTCAACTCTTATGTTTTGCACATTTTCCCATCTACGGCAGAGTTGCAGGAAGAGAACAATGAACTTGCACATACATTCTTCACCTTTGCTGGCCAGTTGTTAACATGTTGCCGTTTTGCATTTTTCTCTCTTCTTCCTCCTCTCCTGCTTCTCTCTGTCCCTCACAAGAACACACGCATGTATGTATGTGTTAGTCTCCTGATGAGTCGTTTCAGAGCAGGTCGCAGACTCCTCCCTGATGTCCTTCAGTGAGTGGAGCTGGGCAGATCATCAGTTACCTGACGGGGACGTTCTCCTGCACGACTCATTTGTCGCCCTGGGAAAGTTTCACATCCATGCTGTTCTGTTTCTCACACGCCTGTTTCAGGAAGGGGAACCCCTTCCAGTGTCCGTGGGTGGGCTCTTGTCTACCACTTGGAAATGAACCGTCCGAGGAGACACATATGCTGACGAAGCGAGAGACTTCACTGGGAAGGGGCGCCAGGCGGAGAGCAGCGGGGTGTGGGCCCCCAGGAGAACTGCCCTGCCAGGCAGCTCTGCAGCCTTGGGTTTTGTGGTTATAGGATCATTTTCCAGCCTGTCTCCGGTGGTGCATGCATTGCTCAGCCAAGATGGTTGCCAGCAAGAAGGAGGTGGGAGGTGGACAGACACATGGTGTCTCCTTTTGACCTTTCCCAAACTCTTCCGGTTGGTGGTGGCTTAGTTCCTTACCAGCACTTCTGTCGTAAAATAACTCACACAGATGGTTACTGTGGTGCCTAGCCAGAATCTGCGGTTTCAGTTAGCGTGCTTCCCCTAACACATCTGGAGTAAAATTTCCCCCAGTTGTTCCAGTAAGGCTCTGTTTAGCATTGATCAAAGCAAGAGAGCCCTGGAGATGCTACAATGGCGGGGGTGTCTGATGGTTACAGTCAAGGAGCCGGTGGGTGGGTTTGCCTGGAAGCAGGAGCTGTGAGGAAAGATCTCCTAGAGGAGGTTACCCTTGAGCTGTTTCTCATTGAGACAAGGCAGGAGGGAGGGCAGGCAATAGAGACAGGACTGAACGTGTGTGTGTGTGTGTGTGCATGCACACACATGCCTGGAGGCAGAAAATGAGGGCTAGTGTGAGACTGGAGAAGGTGAGGGACACCCTGGCCTTTGTCTCTTGCAGAGAGTTTAGAAAGACGAGTCCAGCTGTGGCTTGGAGAAGTAGTGGTGGGCGTGACAGCTGGAAAGGAGGGTGGGTTAGGGAGCACCAGCTGTGCTTTTCCAGAGACGGGGCGCCGGAAGTGTCCGTCCTGAGTCACCACCGGCTGCCTCCCATCTGCATGTTAACGCCAGGTTTGGTTTTGCTCTTCCGGCCGTGCTGGGTCTCTGTTGAGGTGTGTGGGCTCCTCTGGTTGTGGCTCCTGGGTTCAGTTGCTCCGCAGAAGGTGGGATCTTAGTTCTAGACCAGGGGTTGAACCCAGGTCCCCTGCATTGGAAAGCAGATGCTTAAACACTGGACCACCAGGGAAGTCCCCCGTCTGCATATTAATGACAGTTTGGGGCTGGTGGATTGCCTTGTCATCCTGGAAAGAGTAAAATGGGCTGGAAGGTGGGGCTCTCATCCCACCCTTTCCCCTGGGCCGCTTCCTGACCCCCTTGCCATAATCAAGGACAGGAGAAGGGGGTGGCCCAGCCATCCATTCTGATGTCCAGGGAACGCTCACCTCGTTTGTCACTGAGGGAAAGAAGATGCTCTCATTGGCCAGAAGCAGAGAATCTTGGTGTCAGGGTGATGGACCCAACTTGGGGAGCAGTCGGGGGCCCTGAGGTTCCCTCCACACACCTTCCCTGCCTCCTCCCCTGTCTGTCCCTCACCTGTGAGAGCAGAGGGCTGACCACAGCATCCCAAGGAGGCTTTTGGGCTTTAATGATCCGCAGCTTGGGATTCTGAGTGGCGTTCTTTTCTCCATTTGTTTCATTAAAAAAAAAATTGTTTACGTATGTGTTTATTTGGCTGTACCCGGCCTCAGTTGTGGCACAGAGGGTCTTTAGTTGTGCGTGCGGGATCTAGTTCCCTGACCAGGGGTCGAATCCAAGCCCCTTGCGTTGGGAGTGTAGAGTCTTAGCCGCTGGACCACCAGGAAAGTCCCTATCTAATTTGCCTTACTCCTCTAGCTTCTGAGTTCAGAAATGCTGGCTTAGGGGAAGTGTCTTAAACTCTACCCTTTTCCCAGGAGAGCAGAAACATCCGCATGATTCTCTGCCTTCACGTTCCGTCTTGGGCCCCAGAGCTGGAATGGTTGACGGAGACCCCTCGTCCCATGGGTAGGAGGAGGAGCCAGGCTGTTGGGACCCCCTTCATGTGGCATTCCATCCATTGGGCTGGAGGCCTCAGTGTGGCTCAGCGCCCAGCCCCCCGCCCCCCAGCAGAGGACCCCTTGCCTGGGAGGGAGAACACGCGTGGAGTGGTGTGGGAGGGTCTGGAGATGGGGACCCTGGAAGCTTCTTTCTTTTCGAAGATATGTATGTATTTAGCTGTGCCGGATCTTCGTTGCAGCACTCAGAATCTTTAGTCGTGCATGTGGGATCTAGTTCCCTGACCAGGGACCCCCCCAACCCCCCTGCATTGGGAGTGCAGATTCTTAACCACTGGACCACCAGGGAAGTCCCTTTCTTTACTTTTTAAATTAATTTAACTTTACTGGCCGGAAGGAGGGGGAGTTCCAAGGCTGCTTAAATCCACAGCTCCCAACCTGCACAGCCTGTGTGGGAGGCATTCCTGGGGGGACCTCAAGCGACTGTGTGGGGGAGGACATGAGAGGCATAGCTGGGTCCCCACAGAGCATGGGGAGGGGGGCTGAACTTGACCTCCTCCCACCCAGAGCCGTAGGAGGCGAGATCAGTGGGGTCTGGCGAGATCAGTGGGGTCTGAAGGCCACTCTGAGCCAGAATGCGTTTTTCCTGGTCAGCTGGAGTCCTCTGGCACCGAGGTGCTCAAATCTGTCAGGCTGTGGCTCAAAAGAAAATTAGAAGATCTCCGTTAGTTTGTATGGTCGTGGTTTAGATGTTTCTTCATGCAGTTTATTAGAAAAAGAAAGCAGAAAGATACTCACAAGAAATGTAAAGACATTTCTGTTGCCAAGAGAGACGTGTTGAACGTGGGGTCCTTCTGTGGCCCATGTCGCGTGTTCATTCTGCATCTGGCTCCTTTTGACTCGTCATAGCTGCACTGTCCTCTGACATCGTTTTCAAGTGAAAGACGGAAAAGCATTAAGAAGGATACCGGCCTCTCCTTCCCGGTGGGCTGGCCTTTCCCTAGCTTATTCTGAGAACTCTTTGCTGTTCTCAAGGCTGGCTGTCTCGTGTCCGCCTGTCTCGTGTCCGCCTGTCTTTCTCGTGTCTGCCTCGCCTGTCTCATGTCCGCCTGTCTCTCTCGTGTCCACCTGTCTCATGTCTGCCTGTCTCAAGGCTGGCTGTCTCATGTCCGCCTTGCCTGTCTCGTGTCCACCTCGCCTGTCTTGTGTCCGCCTCGCCTGTTTCGTGTCCGTCTGTCTCTCTCATGTCTGCCTGTCTGTCTTGTGTCCGCCTGTCTCTCTCGTGTCCACCTGTCTGTCTCGTGTCCGCCTCTCTCTTTCGTGTCTGCCTCGCCTGTCTGTCTCGTGTCTGCCTGTCTGTCTCTCTTGTGTCTGCCTGTCTCTCAGGATACCTCGCTTCCCCTGTGTCTCCATCTTTCGAGAGGAATGGTCCCAGCGAGGGCCGAGCTGGGGACCCACTCACAGGGCTGTGTGTGATGTTCCCAGTCGGCGACGCTTTCGAATGGCCTGGTGCCGCAGTTGTGGCAGAAAGACAGCCTCAGCCACACGGGGAGGCGCAGAAGCCGGCCGTGCGACCTTGGCCAGCCCCTCCCCTCACCCGCACAGGTCAAGGGTCAGGACTGGTCTTCCGGCTTCGAAACCCGGTGAGCCTAGCGAGAGGAGCTGAGTGAGAAGGTGTTCCAGGTCAGCACAGGCTTGTCTTGCAGCCAAGTGGGCGCGGTTACTGGCCCACAGCCGCCTGTAGTGAGCTCGCTGAGGGGTGCTAGCGGGCTGGCGTGGTGAGGGGCTACCTGTGTCCCAAAAGCCCCTCACCTGCTTTAGGTGGCCTAATCCCTGGGTTCTGGGCATTTGGGTGTGTGGCACATGAGGGACCACTCAGATCCATGCTGGACCAACAAGGAGTGCCATAGCCCCTGGTGGGCCCTCCAGGCTCCTCCCTGTCCTCAGTCATGGGCCAGTGACACAGCGAGGAGATGACCCCTCTGCCAGGCAGTTTACCAGAAGCTTTTGCTGTCAGCCCAGTCTGTTTCTTCATAGCTCATTTCTCCTGACCCAGCCCACGGAGCAGCCTCCAGCTGTGGCCCTCCTGTGTGTGGTAACCCTGTGAACACTGCCTGCTAGCTGGCCTTGCCTCCAGAGACATGGGCCAGGCCCTTTCTATACTCATTTTCTGCCCCGATCCTGGTAGGGTTTCTATACTGCTCTTGCTATAGCAGTTTCCAAACAGATACTCTCGTGGGTGGTGGTCTGTCTGGACCCCCTCTGACACGGCACCCTGAGCCCCAGGACCCGGGTTTGTGGGGACACACCAAGTATCACCCTTGGCAGTGCCCGATGGCAGGAAGAATACAAAAGAGCCCTTTGGAGCTGTTTTCTTCACATCTCTAAATGGTGGAGAGCTGGGTGTGGACCGAGGGCTGCATGTTAGCAAGGCACCGGCCATGGAGGGAGACACAAAGGCTGTGGTTTCAGCCCAGGTGAGCAGAATGGAAGACAGCTCAGGACACTCGCCCACGAAGCTGGGTGGGCATCACGGGTGCCGCCGCATTTCCAGTTCCGCATTTCCGTTTCTGTTTCCAGTTCCTCGGACGTTCCGCCGTCTGATCTGTCACGCGTGCGCACATCCAAGGAACTGGGCTTGGCACCGGCCCTGGGGACCGTGCTTGAGGGGGTGGCAGCCCCAGCTTTCGCCTGTAACCGCAGGGCTCGCTGTCTGACCTTGCCTCCTCCGGGCGCAGGTGGTGCTCCCCACGTTCATTCTGGAGAAGCGGTCCTTGCTGGAGATGTACGCGGACTTCCTGGCGCACCCTGACCTGCTGCTGGCCGTCGCGGCGGGGGCCACGCCCCAGGACCGGGTCATCGGCTTCGTGGAGTATTACCTCACCGCCTTCCACGAGGGCCGCAAGGGCGCCCTGGCCAAGAAGCCCTACAACCCCATCATTGGCGAGACATTCCACTGCTCCTGGGAGGTTCCCAAGGACAAGGTCAAGGCCCGGAGGACTGCCCACCCCACCCCCGCGGGCCACGAACACCCGATGGCCGACGACTCTTCCAAGAACTACAAGCTGCGGTTTGTGGCCGAGCAGGTGTCTCACCACCCGCCCATCTCCTGCTTCTACTGTGAGTGCAAGGAGAAGAGACTCTGTGTCAACACTCACGTGTGGACCAAAAGCAAGTTCATGGGCATGTCCGTGGGGGTCTCGATGATTGGGGAAGGTAAGCCATGCTGAGGGGTGGAGCTGGGCTCTGACAGAGGGACATTTGTGTACCTGATGGGTGCTTGAGGGTGTGCGTGTGGAGTCCGTCCTTTTCACTTTCACAGAGCTGGGGGTGAGTGGTCAGGCGGGGACTAGGGATGGGGCTTGCCCTTGGGGACCAGGTCCTGGCCCTTTCCCAGTGGGGCCAAGGCGATGCAGGAAGTGGGATGCAGCTCTTTGCCTGTTAGGCTGCCAACCTGGGTTCTTCACCTGCTCCTCATGTGCAGGCCGCCAAACAGATCCTTTTATTTCCAACTCTGTATGAATATTAGAGTTGGCTTCAAATCTATGAAAACACATCTTTACTCATTCTCATCGGTGTTCTGGCTCACAAACAATGTAGTTGCTCAGTCGTGTCTGACCCTTTGTGACCCCCATGGACTGTAGCCCACCAGGCTCCTCCATTAAATTCTCCAGGCAAGAATACTGGAATGGGTTGCCATTCCTTTCTCCAGAGGATCTTCCCGACCCAGGGATCGAACCTAGGTCTCCTGCATGGCAGGCAGGTTGTTTACTTTCTGAGCCACCAGGGATGCCCCGAGCATCATAGAGCTGCCTGTTCACTATCTTCTCATAAATGGTTCCCAAGACAAATCTCTGGATGCTGGGCTTGCAATTCTGAATCAAGAACCCAGTGTAATCAGACCATGTATGGATCACACATCCCCCTCTTAGCAGATAGCTGTGAATGCAGTGTATTCATTGTTGGAGGAAAACTACAATCATCCTTGTTAAATTCAGGTGCCTATGTAAGTGTTTCTTCAACTTCCTTTTAGTCATCAGTCCCTTTGAGATTCTGGCCACAGACTCTCAGAAAAGAGAAAAAAATCCAACACAAAATTTGGCTTGTAGGTTCAGGGTATACATGGCTCCTCAGAAGCCCTTCCAGAATTCCAGGAGATTAGAGAACCTCCCATTGACTTAGCAGGCTTTTATTGAGCACCTAATGTATGCCAGCTATTGTTTTGGGAGCCATGAATACTTGAGTGAAGAAAATGTGTCCTCATGAAGCTCTCTTCTGCTGGGGAAATACACTGGTGGGGTGCTTTAGAAGGTGTTAAGTTCTAGAGAGAAAAATAAAGCAGGGAAGGTGGACCTGGGAATGGGGGGACAGGGTGGTGGAGCTAGAGGATGGGCTGGAGTGGCAGCTGGATAGACCCCACTAAGGAGGAGGCAACTGGGCGAAGACCCCAGGGGGTGATGAAGGACCTCGGGGGGTGATGAAGGACCCTGGGGGGTGATGAGGGACCCTGGGGAGTGATGCGGGACCCCGGGGCTGATGAGGGACCTCGGGGGGTGATGAAGGACCCCAGGGGTGATGAAGGACCTCGGGGCTGATGAAGGACCTCAGGGCGTGAGGAAGGACCCCAGGAGGTGATGAAGGACCTCAGGGGGTGATGAACGGGCCTTGTCAATGGCTTGCTAAGTGTGTCGGACACAGGGAAGTAGGCCCTGGGGACCAGGGGCAGGGGGGCCCCTGCTTGCTGGACTGAGACAGGAAGTCGTGTGCCTGGAGAAGGGAGGGAGAACGGGGGGAGAAGATGAGGTCAGAGAGGTAACTGTGGCCGAGGAATGTGGGAGCCTGGGGGCCGTCCCCTGGGGTTTTCGCTGTCACTGAGGCTAAGATGAGGGCTTTGAGAAGATTCCGTGAACTGACTTGCATTTTAGCAAGATTGTTCCAGCTGCTTGTTGCCACCAGGTCATAAGAGGAGAAAGGGGCACAAGGAGACCAGTCAGGAGATTATGCTGAGAATCCAGGCAGGAGATGGCAGTGGCTTGGGCCAGGGCAGAGATGGCGGGGGTGGTGACATGGGGCAGGAATCTGGGTGAATAAGTGAAGCGATCAGACATGGGGTGTGAGCAGACGGTGAGGCCGAGGCTTTTTGCTTTGTCTCTGTGTGCACTCAGTCACGCAGTCATGTCCGACTCTCTGTGACCCCACGGACTGTAGCCCACCAGGCTCCTCTGTCCATGACATTTTCCAGGCGAAAATACTGGAGGGGGTTGCCACGCCCTCCTCCAGGGGATCTTCCCGCCCCAGGAATCAAACCCACGTCTCTTGTGTCTCCTGGGATTCTTCAACACTAGTGCCACCGAAAATACTGCACTATACACTACATACCCGTGACTCATTTACTCATGTCTGTACCTCCTAATCTCCTCCCCTCTGGCAGCCACCTGTTTGTTCTCTGTATCTGTGTTTCTGCTGTGTTACATTTGTTCATTTTGTGTTTTTAGATTCCACCTATAAGTATATCATACAGTGTTTTTCTTTCTCTGTCTGACTTATTTCACGTAGCATAATACCCTCTAGGTCTCTCCCTTTTGTCGCAAAGGGCAAAATTTCGTTAGCTTTTATCATTACTGTTTCATTGTGGATTTATACCACAGTTTCTCGATCCGTTTGTCTGTTGGTGGGCACTTAGGTTGCTTCCATATCCTGGTTATTGTAAATGATGCTGGTTGAATGTAGGGGTGTGTGTATCTCTTCCAATTAGCGTTGTCGTTTTCTTTGGATGAATACCCAGAAGTGTGACTGCCAGGTCATGTGATGGAGCTGGCCTTAGTTTGGGGAACCTCCATGCTGTTCTCCACAGTGGCTGCGCCAAGTGACACTCCCACCACCCGTGAACCGGGGTCCCTTTCCTCCACACCCCGCCCCCCAGCGCTTCTTATCTCTGATCGTTTTCACGACGGCCGTGCTGACAGGCGTGAGGTGACCTCTCACTGTGGTTTTGACCTGGGTCTCTCTGGTGCTTTGAGGCGTGGAGCCTCTGTCTGCTCCTGTGCCTGTTGGCCGTTAGGCGGCTGTACGGCCTGCTGTGTGTCTCTCCAGATCTTCCACCTCATTGTCAGTTGTTGTTTTTTTAACGTCGAGGTGTGTGAGTTCTTTGTCTGTTTGGAATTCTAACCCCTCATCAGGTGCATCTGGGGCTCAGATGTGAGCTGTGAGAGGCAGATGACACCAGGCTTTTGGCCTGAGCAGCTTAGAAGGAAGAGCCCTTCGCTGAGGTGAGGAAGACTGGAGGCGGTGCTGGTTTGGAAGAAGGAGCGTGCAGGGGTCCAGGTGGGTTACGTTAGGGTTTAGATATTCGAGGGGTGACTTGAGCAGACAGTGACCCTGCATGCTGGGGTTCTGTGGGGAGGTCCCAGCTGAGGTTAAAACTTGTCACTTAGGACCTGGAGACTCATGTCTGCTGAGTGTAGGGTCGGCCTCTGACGTTCAGGATCTGGGCTCCCCCGTTCCTTACAGGCAGCTGGGAGGGGCCGTGGCCTTCATTCACCTTGGACGCCTGGGACAAAGCTCTTAATGACGTGTGTTGGAAATCGTGTCACACCCTTGCTGTAGCATCTCGAGCAGAGCTGGGATTTTCTGCTCTCATTTTTCCTCTGTGCCTGAAAATTCTCCTTCAGACATCTGAGTGGAGTGTGGAAAGTGAAGGGAGACTCTGGAGAGACTCTGCAAGGGCCCCTGGGGACCCGCACCCCAGGTACTCCTGCCGTCGACGGGCCTGGGAGGCTTGCCTCTCATTTTTGGGGGCTTTCGGTCTCTCTCAGTCCTTTCAGTAGCCCCATCTCCCTTTCTTTCATATAAATTAAGGGTGGGCTCTGTAACCCACTGTCTTTCTGACTTTTCACAGAAAACGCTTCTCACTTCAGTTCAGTCGCTCAGTTGTGTCTCTTTGCGATCCCATGGACTGCAGCACGCCAGGCCTCCCTGTCCATCACCAACTCCTGGAGCTTACTCAAACTCATGTCCATCCAGTCGGTGATGCCATCCAGCCATCTCATCCTCTGTTGTCCCCTTCTCCTTCCGCCTTCAGTCTTTCCCAGCAGTAGGGTCTTTTTGCATCAGGTGGCCAAAGTATTAAAGTTTCAGCTTCAGCATCAGTCCTTCCAATGAATATTCAGGAATGATTTCCTTTAGGATAGACTGGTTGGATCTCCTTGCAGTCCAAGGGACTCTCAAGAGTCTTCTCCAACACCACAGTTCAAAAGCATCAATTCTATGGCTCTCAGCTTTCTTCACAGTCCAACTCTCACATCCATACATGACTACTGGAAAAAGCCTTGACTAGACGGACCTTTGGTGACAACGTAATGTCTCTGCTTTTTAATAAGCTGTTTAAGTTGCTTATAATTTTTCTTCCAAGGAGCAGGTGTCTTTTAATTTCATGGCTGCAGTCACCATCTGCAATGATTTTGGAGCCCCCAAAAAACCAAAGTCTGTCACTGTTTCCATTGTTTCCCCATCTATTTGCCATGAAATGATGGGACTGGATGCCATGATCTTTGTTTTCTGAATGTTGAGTTTCAAGCCAACTTTTTCATTCTCCTCTTTCCCTTTCATCAAGAGGTTCTTTAGTTCTTCTTCGCTTTCTGCCATAAGGGTGGTGTCATTGCATATCTGAGGTTACTGAGATTTCTCCCGGCAACCTTGATTCCAGCTTGTGCTTCATTCAGCCCAGCATTTCTGGTGGTGCACCCTGTAAAGAAGCAGGGGGACAATATACAGCCTTGACCTACTCCTTTCCCAATTTGTAACCAGTCTGTTGTTCCATGTCCAGTTCTAACTGTTGCTTCCTGACCTGCATACAGATATCTTAGGAGGCAGGTCAGGTGGCCTGGTATTCCCATCTCTTTCAGAATTTTCCACAGTTTATTGTGATCCACACAGTCAAAGGCTTTGGCATAGTCAATAAAGCAGAAGTAAATGTTTTTCTGGAACTCTCTTGCTTTTTCCATGATCCAGTGGATGTTGCCAATTTGATCTCTGGTTCCTCTTGCTTTTCTAAATCCAGCTTGAACATCTGGAAGTTCACAGTTCACGTACTATTGAAGCCTGACTTGGAGAATTTTAAGCATTACTTTACTAGTGTGTGAGATCAGTGCAATTGTGTGACAGTTTGATCATTCTTTGGCATTGCCTTTCTTTGGGATTGGAATGCAAACTGACCTTTTCCAGTCCTGTGGCCACTGCTGAGTTTTCCAAATTTGCTGGCATATTGACTGCAGCACTTTCACAGCATCATCTTTCAGGATTTGAAATAGCTCCACTGGAATTCCATCACCTCCACTAGCTTTGTTCGCACTGATGCTTCCTAAGACCCACTTGACTTCACATTCCAGGATGTCTGGCTCTAGGTGAGTGATCACACCATCGTGATTATCTTGGTCATGAAGATCCTTTTTGTACAGTTCTTCTGTGTATTCTTGCCACCTCTTCTTAATATCTTCTGCTTCTGTTAGGTCCCTACCATTTCTGTCCTTTATCGAGCCCATCTTTGCATGAAATGTTCCCTTGGTATGTCTAGTTTTCTTGAAGAGATCTCTAGTCTTTCCCATACTATTGTTTTCCTCTATTTCTTTGCATTGATCGCTGGGGAAGGCTATCTTATCTCTCCTTGCTATTCTTTGGAACTCTGCATTCAGTTGAGTATATCTTTCCTTTTCTCCTTTAGCTTTCACTCCTCTTCTTTTCATGGCTGTTTATACAGCGTCCTCAGACAGCCATTTTGCCTTTTTGCCTTTCTTTTTCTTGGGGATGGTCTTGATCGCTGTCTCCTGTACAATGTCACAACTTCTGTCCACAGTTCTTCAGGCGCTCTGTCTGTCAGAACTAATCCCTTGATTCTGTTTGTCACTTCAACTGTGTAAAAGATTTGATTTAGGTCATACCTGAATGGTCTAGTGGTTTTCCCTACTTTCTTCAATTTTAGTCTGAATTTGGCAATAAGGAGTTCATGATCTGAGCCACAGTCAGCTCCCGGTCTTGTTTTTGCTGACTGTAATGAGCTTCTCCATCTTTGGCAGCAAAGAATATAATCCGTCTGATTTCGGTATTGACCATCTGGTGATGTCCATGTATAGAGTCTTCTTTTGTGTTGTTGGAAGAGGGTGTTTGCTATGACCAGTGCATTCTCTTGGCAAAACTCTGTTAGCCTTTGCCCTGCTTCATTCTGTACTCCAAGGCCAAATTTGCCTGTTACCCCAGATATTTCTTGACTTCCTATTTTTGCATTCCAGTCCCCTATAATGAAAAGAACATCTTTTTTCGGTGTTAGTTCTAGAAGGTCTTGTAGGCCTTCATAGAACCATTTAGCTTTAGCTTCTTCAGCATTACTGGTCGGGGCATAGACTTGGATTACTGTGATATTGAATGGTTTGCCTTGGAAACGAACAGAGATCATTCTGTCGTTTTTGAGATTGCATCCAAGTACTGCATTTCGGACTCTTTTGTTGACCATGATGGCTACTCCATTTCTTCTAGGGGATTCCTGCCCACAGTAGTAGATATAATGGTCATCTGAGTTAAATTCACCCATTCCAGTCCATTTTAGTTCGCTGATTCCTAGTATGTCGATGTTCACTCTTGCCATCTCCTGTTTGACCACTTCCAATTTGCCTTGATTCATGGACCTGACATTCCAGGTTCCTATGCAATATTGCTCTTTACAGCATCGGACCTTGCTTCCATCACCAGTCACATCCATAACTGGGTGTCGTTTTTGCTTTGGCTCCATCCCTTCATTCTTTCTGGAGTTATTTCTCCACTGATCTCCAGTAGCATATTGGCCATCTACCGACCTGGGGAGTTCCTCTTCCAGTATCCTATCATTTTGCCTTTTCATACTGTTCATGGGGTTCTCAAGGCAAGAATACTGAAGTGGTTTGCCACTCCCTTCTCCAGTGGACCACGTTTTGTCAGACCTCTCCACCATGACCCGTACCCAGGACTGGGAAACAGACCCTGGGAGGGCACAGACAGAAAGAACCCTGTGCCCACCAGGACCCAGGAGAAAGGAGCAGTGACCCCACAGGAGACTGACCCAGGCTTGCCCGTGAGTGTCCAGGAGTCTGGCGGAGGCGTGGGTCGGCGGTGGCCTGCCGCGGGGTCGGTGGCACTGGGTTGGCAGTGCGTGCGGGACCTTTTGAAGGAGGTCGCCATCATCTCCATTACCTCCACCATAGTGGCCTCAGGTGAATAACAGGGAGGGAACACAGCCCCTTCCATCAACAGAAAATCGGATTAGAGATTGACTGAGCATGGCCCCGCCCATCAGAACAAGACCCCGTTTCCCCCTCAGTCACTCTCACCCATCAGGAAAACGCTTCTAAGAATACCAAGCTTCCAAGATTCTGGTTGTTGCGCTTGAGGCGCCTTTGGTGGCGGGTTGTGGGTGGGGGGCGCTGGGAGAGGTGGGTTGTTTTTCTTTGCCTCACTGCCTTCTTTGTGCTGATCCGGGACATTCCATGAATGCGTTGGTTGGGCTTGAAGTGACAGTTTTCAGCCCTTCATTCTATAAATTAGATGGGTCTACTTGAAATTTTGTACTTAACTTTTAAAATTGATTTTGCTGTGTCGGATCTTTGTTGCAGCATGTGAAATCTAGTTCCCTGACCGGGGATCGAACCCGGGCCCCCTGCGCTGGGAGCATGGAGTCCTCGCCACTGGCCCCGTAGGGAGGTCCCGGGCAGGCTTTAAATGATTGCCTTTAGGCTGTGGCGTGTTTGGCTGTCATCAGATGCCCTTATCAAGTGCTCCATTGTGCCTTGACTTTTCCTAGTTGCTCCTCAGAGACCTCCCTGAATGGTCCCTCAGCGCTGACACTGTTCAGCCCTCCCTGAGGTGACATCACTCTGTGAAAGGAGGCATGGGGCCCTCTGCTTGGCACCCACCGGATTGCTGGGGACATGGCTCATCCAGCCGGTCTGGAAACCCTTGCCCCCCAGAACTCCAGACCAGTGCCCGCCCAGTTAACAGGTCCGTGGGGACAGGCCGGGACTGGTTTGCCCGTGAAGGCTGGCGCCCGGGGCCTGCAGACTAGTGCCCTGGAGTTGCTTTCCCTGCTTCCGTGCTTGCTTTCCAGTGTCAACATCCTGTTGGAATATTTTGGTTCCTCAAAATTATTATAGATATGTCAGTTTCAAAGTCTTCATACTTGGCCTTATGTTTATTGATAAGTCAATTGGTGGGATTTAAAGCAGAAACCTCCCAGCTTGAGGACTAGCCATGGTACGGAAGGCTGGATTATTCACTGTTTTTAAGCTTCTCTCAGCTCTTAGGCCAATTAAAAAGGAGCTTTCATTTGTGAGCCCATTTGCAAGTCTAGTTTTAATATAGTCTTTTATTCATTATTAGGGACAGATTTTTGTATGCAGTCTTGAAAACAGAGTCTTGAGAAGGCATAATTGCTGGTGATTTAATGAGTGAGAACACATTTATGAGTTTTCAGAAAAGAGCCCAGGAAAGTGGTCTCAGCAGTGCAGTAAGTCAGCCTTGCTCTGGGGCTCGCTCCTCTGATTTCAGTGGACTTGAGGGAAATTTCACCTTGGTTTGGGCAGGCGGAGGCTGCCTGCCACCTGGCTCCCCAGCCCCCATGAGCATCACCCATCACCTGACTTTGTGAGTTCGTCTTCATTCCTGAGCGGAAGAAGCACTGCTAAGAATTCACCTGCCCAGAGAGTGGGGCTTCCCTGGTGGCTAAGAGGTTAAAACGTCTGCCTGCAATGCGGGAGACCTGAGTTCAATCCCTGGGTCAGGAAGATCCCCTGGAGAAGGAAACAGCAACCCACTCCAGTACTCTTGCCTGGAGAATCCCATGGACGGAGGAGCCTGGTGGGCTATAGTCCACAGGGTCGCAAAGAGTCGGACACGACTGAGTGACTTCACTTTCACTTTCAGGGAGTGGGGAGTGATCAGTATCCTAGCAGCGTAGCTGTGTGCTCTTAGCTGAGTTTCAGGGGTCACCTTTTCACATCCCCGTGAGGTCTGGGTACCGTTACCCTGCATCAGCTGAGGGGCAGAGGAGTTAAGGTCACCAGGCTGGTGAAGGATGGAGGACTTGGAATGGTGCAGGGGTCCCCAGCCTCCAGGATCTAACGCCTGATAACCTGAGACGGAGATGATGTGATGATAGCAAGAAGGTGCTCGGTAAATGCAAGGTACGTGAATCATCCCCAGACCACCACCCCCAGCCCCCATCCGTGAAAAGAGTTTCTTCCACGAAACCGGTCCCTGGTGCGGTGCCAGTGTTGGGGATTGCTGACCTCAGGTCTCATCTGTGCTCGGTCACGCCCGATTCTTTGCGGCCCCGCGGCCTCCGACTGCAGGCTCATCGTCCATGGGGCTCTCCAGGCGAGAATAGTGCAGCAGGTTGCCATTTCCCACTCCAGAGGATCTCTCCGACCCAGGGATTGAACCCACGTGTCCTGCATTGCAGGCAGATTCTTTACCCCCGAGCCACCTGGGAAGGTCTCATCTAAGACGTTTTTTAAAAAATGGTGACACATGTTGTTGTTTAGTTGCTTCTGACTTTGTGACCTCGTGGACTGCAGCACGCCAGGCCTCCCTGTCCTTCCCTATCTCCCCAAGTTTGCCCAAGTTCATGTCCATTGAATTGGTGATGCTATCTGACCATCTCCAGGCATATGCTCCAGGTAAATACATTCTAAAGAAACTATCACTTGTCTGATCCTAGCTCACCAAGTTTACACTCGTGAAGGAGACAGGAAGACCCAGCACGTGGGGCTCATGGCTGCCGCCCGCTCCTGCTCTGCAGAGGCCACTGTGGGATGTGCTAGTGGGCTGGGGCTGCCGAGGCTGGGAGGGCTGACCACAGACGGGGCCAGTGTGGACGGCAGGGGTGGGGTGGTGCTCTCGGGGACACCTGAGTCCCCTGGGAGGATTGGACTGCCACGTAGTCTGTCAGCGAGGAGGGCAGGGATGGGGGACAGAGAGCCGCCTTCTCTGCGCCCTTGAAGGCAGGTGACGGAGGCACCTGCAGCTTCCTCCTCCTGGTCTCGGGGCCCCTCCTCAGTGCCACAGGCCCTGAGACCTCGAGGCTTCTGAGCAGAACTGGAGCACAGGGGCATCAGTGGGGCCTCATTCTCCCCAGCTTCCACTTCCAGTCCCTCTTAACTTGGTGTCAGATCTGTTTGGCATGAGCTGAAACTTGCCACCTGCCTCTATCTTTAGCAGCTTAATTCTAGGAAGGGCGCAAGTAGTCTTGAAAATGAAAGCAACTCAGGCCTGCCCATACTTCCCCAGGGTCCTGAGCAGAAGCCGTGAGAAGGGACAAGGGTCAGGTCCTCCTGGGAGACAAGGGTCCACCCTCGCCTGCATCTCAGGACAGGGCCCCAGGGGTCACCTGGGGCATCTCGGCTATGGGAGGAGGGACAGTGAGGAGAGAGAGGCCTGAGGCTTGGCTTTGGGGAAGATGCTGTACTTAAGATGGTGCAGAGGTCAGTGTGCTCAGAATTTCGGTGTATCTGATGGAGTGGAGCCGTGTTGCCTGGGCATTTATGTTACAGGGATTCATGTAACATAAGAGAGTGAGAGGGAGAGATTCCAATGTTGCTGCGACCTCTGCCCCTCAGGCCTGCCCCTGTGATCCTGAGTGACCCATAAGCCTGCTTTCCTCAGGGATCTTCCCTTCTCCAGGTACCTGTGTGTGAGCATCCTGCCCCCCCGCCCCACGCAGCTGTTCCCCCCTGGGGTAGACTGTGACCCCCCACCCCCGCCACACACACACTCAGCTGTCCCCTGGGCCACAGCCTGCTGTCTGTGTGCCAGCAGGTCTGACTTGGCAGGACTTCACCCGGGGTGAGTGTGAGGGTTCTGGACGAGCCTGGTTTGTTCCATCCACTGTGGCTCACGGGCGATTCAGGGAGTTTTCAAGAGTAAATTGAGTGACTCCTCCAGCACATCTTTATGTGGGCTTTGGAAACGCCGCACTCGTGACCCCTCTGTATCTTCAGACTCTCTTGGTGAGCTCCCCGGGGCTGACAGGGACACAGCCACACCCACAGTGTCTCTCTGCTGGGCAAATTCCAGCTCGATTGATCGTTGATGTTTTTATTTTAATTTGTTGGCTGTACAGCAAAGTGACTCAGTTATATATATATATATAAATATATACACACACATCCACACACATTCTTTTTCGTATTCTCCTCCGTTACGGTTTATCTCAGGATACTGGATGTAGTTGCCTGTGCTATGCAGTAGGACCTTGCTGTTTATCCATCTGATGTACTCTAGTTTGCATCCGCTCACCCCGGCCTCCCGATCCATCCCTCCCTTAGCCCCCTCTCCCTTGGCGACCACAATTCTGTTCTCCACGTCTGTGAGTCTGCTTATGCTTTGTTGCTCAGTTGCTAAGTTCTATCCAGTTCTTTGGGACCCGATGGACTGCAGCACGCAGTCTGTGTCTCTGTTCCAGGCTTCCCTATCCTTCATCATCTCCTGGAGTTTGCTCAAATTCACGTCCATTGAGTCGCTGATGCCATCCAGCCATCTCATCCTCTGTCGGCCCCTTCTCCTCCTGCCCTCAGTCTTTCCCAGCATCAGGGGCTTTTCCAGTGAGTCAGTTTCTTCACATCAGGTGGCCAAAGTATTGGATCTTCAACTTTAGCATCAGTCCTTCCAATGAATATTCAGGGTTGATTTCCTTTAGGATGGACTGGTTTGATCTCCTTGCAGTCCAAGGGGCTCTCGAGAGTCTTCTCCAGCACCACAATTCAAAAGCATCAATTTTTCAGCACTCAGACTTCTTTATGTTCCAACTCTCACATCTGTACATGACTACTGGAAAAACCATAGCTCTGACTAGACGGACCTTTGTCTGCAAAGTGATGCCTCTGCTTTTTAATATGCTGTCTAGATTTGGCAACGCTTTTTTTTCAAGCAGCAAGCGTCTTTTAATTTCATGGCTATAGTCACTATCTGCAGTGATTTTGGAGCCCAAGTCTCTCACCGTTTCCATATCTATTTGCCATGAAGTGATGGGACCAGATGCCATGATCTTAGTTTTTTGAATGTTGAGCTTTAAGCCAGTTTTTCACTGTCCTTTGTCACCCTCATCAAGAGGCTCTTTATTTCCTCTTTGCTGTCTGCCTTTAGAGTGGTGTCATCTGAGATTGTTGATATTTCTCCTGGCAACCTTGATTCCAGCTTGTGGTCCATCCAGTCTGGCATTTCGCACGATGTATTTTGCATGTAAGTTACATAAGCAGTGAGTCAGAGGTTGCTTCCCTGGTGGCACAGAGGTTAAAGCGTCTGCCCCCAATGCAGAAGACCTGGGTTCGATCCCTGGGTCGGGAAGATCCCCTGAAGAAGGAAATGGCAACCCACTCCAGTATTCTTGCCTGGAGAATCCAATGGACGGAGGAGCTTGGTGGGCTACAGTCCATGAGTCGCAAAGAGTCAGACACGACTGAGCGACTTCACTTTCTTACATAAGCAGAGTGTTTTGTAGATAAGCTCATCTGTGTCATGTTTTAGACCCACATGTAAGTGGTACCATGTGGCGTTTGTCTTTCTCTGCTTGACCTACTTCACACATAGTGTGCTCATCTCTATTTTTATCCATGTTGGTGAAAATGTGACTTTATTCTTTTCATGACTGAGTGGTACCTAGGCCTGTTGATTTAGATGCTTATCTAGCCTCAGAGGGAAGTGCCAGCTGAGTTTTCATTTCTTCACTCTCATTTCATTCATTCATTTCCGAGGAATGCTCAGTGAGTAGTTGTGAAGGCCCTGGAGCCAGGTAGGGTCCCCAGGGCGCATTGAGCCTCCGTATTCTTCCTGGTAGAGGAACCAGAGGCCCAGGGAGGGGACATCACTGATGCCTCTGGTCGTGTGGATCCGGCCGAAGCACACACTGGCTTTCCTGAGGCTCTCGGTGCCCTTGCCCACTGCCAGGCCAGCATGGACAGGAGTGGAGGCAGGAGGGCATTTCTACCGGAAGCAGAGCCCCAGGGTGGGGTGGGAGGCCGGGAAGGCTCTCACACAGAGTGAACCTCAGGAAGCCCGTCCTGCTGGTTCCCAGGCCTCTGCCTGGCAGGGAGGTGCTGGCCCTCAGTGGGGCACCCAGCAGGCTGATACACCGGCTGTCTAGCAGCCCAGGGAGATGGTGCGTGCAGCGGTGCTCACAGCGGTCTCTGAGAACTTGGTCTAAACTATCGTTCTTTTCCCCAGAAAAAGAGAGAACCCCGAATCATTTGCAGTGTGGCACGAGGGTCAGAGCTCTCCAGGTCTAGTGCTCGGCTTCCGGGGCGCACTCCCCTTGGTGGTGGCAGAACAGTGCACTCTGATTTCTAACTTCCTGGGAACCTTTGAGCCTGTCCCTGTTGCCCTCAGGGTAAGGGCATAACTTGTCAACAGGCTTTTAGAAGTTTAAAGGTGCAGTCTGGCCCCTGTAGACGGAGCAGCCTCCACACCTCTGCCCACCGCCTGCCTTTCTCCCCCGGGGGCCTTTTCTCAGCCCCCTTCCCCCCACCTTGTGCTCACCTGGCTTCTTCCCACTGCAGGGCCTTTGCACACGCCGTCCTCAGCCTGATCCTCTCCCCTGCCCTCCTCCCCAGCTCAGCCCTTAGCCCAGCTCCTGCGTCCCCTCCCCAGGGGAGCCTCTCCTGCCAGGTCAGCTCCTCCCCGTCCCTCCTCATCACAGTCATGGCTCTGCTGGCACCTCACTCACACCCACCTGTCTTTTCACCTTCTTGAGGGCAGAGAATGAGTCTGTCTTGTTCACGTGTGTTCCTGGTGCCTGACTTGCAGTAGAGGCACGGCACACAGAGGACTGGCAGGGAGGCGGCTGCCAGAGGCGCCTGTGCAGAGGCGGGAGGCGTGACGTCCGTGGCCTGAGCAGGTTTGGTTTCTCATCTTTGCACTGGTCCCCAGTGATGCTGCAAGCTCAGCCTCTATGCCTGGTGCCAAATCAAATCTCAGAGGCCAAGTTCTGGGTGAAGTAGAAGAGAACAGCTTTATTGCTTTGCCCAGCAAAGGAGGACACAGCGGATTCCTGGCCTCCAAGCTGTGCATCCCAACCTGGGAGGATGGGGTGAGGAGTTGGGTAGCTCAGGGGTGGGGCTGCTCACAAGATGAGGCTGTGTGCAGGGTCCACACGTCTACTCTGTATGTCTGTGTCTCTGTTCCTGCCCTGGAGCTAGTTCCATCTGCGCTGTGTTTCCAGATTCCGGGTATGCGTGTTAATATGTGGTATTTGTTTTTCTCTTTCTGACTGACGTCACTCTGCACGACAGGCTAGGTCTGTCCACATATCTATGAATGGCTGTTTCACTCTTTTTATGGCTGATATTCCTCTGGATGCGTGTGCCGCATCTCCGCAGTCCATTCCTCCACCGGTGGACGTGCAGGTTCCCAGGTCCTGGCCGCAGTCAGCAGCAACGCTGCTCCTTTCTTGGTTAGCAACTGTGTGGGTTTGCCCCTTGGACCTCTGGGGAGGTTGGGGAGGCTGGAGTCTTGCCGATGAGGAACGGGGGGCACGAAGCCCCGCAGGGTCCCACCGGGTTTGACCAGCTGCCCTTCCGTCGTGGGCGAGCCCGCTGCACCGTCTTCCCCCAGGCGCGCTGCGGCTCCTGGAGCACGGAGAGGAGTACGTGTTCACCCTGCCCAGCGCCTACGCCCGGTCCATCCTCACCCTCCCGTGGGCGGAGCTCGGAGGCAAAGTCAGCATCACCTGCGCCAAGACCGGCTACTCGGCCACCGTCATCTTCCACACGAAGCCTTTCTACGGGGGCAAGGTCCACAGGTAGGCGGTGGCAGGGGCCGGGCCTGTGTCCGTCTGATCACGAGGCCCCAGGCCTCTTCTCTCCATCCGAAGCCTGGGTTCCAGCCGGGAGATGCACTGATAATCAAAATCCAGTTAAGGGATCTTTTTCAGATGACGGCTCTCCTGGGGCAGAGCTCTGGACCCTTCCCGGCCTGGTGAGCTGCTGGCGGAGCACAGAGCAGAGAGCAGAGAGCTTCTGGGGTTACTGTCGCCTCTCGCTCCCCAGGCCTCCGCCTGACCTGTTCTGATACAGCTGGTCCATGAGCTCCACACAACATCCTGAATCCTGTGTCTTTGAGAGCAGGACTGTTTCTCTCCTTTGGGAAGCTAGGAAGCATGCCTTTAGAAGAGGAAGGAGAGGGCTTGGAGCGGAGCTTCACCTCGTTTTCATGGTTCTGGTTATAAGATTCTCTCCCTTTGGAGCAGATCACTGGATAAGCAAAGGAGGACTTTCTTATGCCTTTCTCTTGGAAAGTTGTCCTGGGTGGCGTTCACCTAGGGGTGTTGGAGTGTCCCCTGGGAAGTGGATGCCCTCCTGGCCATTTTGGAGCTGGACACACTGGCTCCTAAGAGCCGATTGTGTGCGTTTCTCCCCCGCTCTGCGGCTCCTCGTCCTGCCTGATGGCTTGAGATCCACCAAGGTTGGGGCAGGGAAGAAATTCACAGAAGGGCTGCAAACCGGGTGTTTCCCTCGTGGTGAGCCTGTTATTAGAGCATTACCAGCACAACACAGACACCCTTCCCGCAGGATCTGCCAGAGGATCCGGGGTGCACCCTGGGCCCCCAGCTGTGTCCAAGCTCAGGGGGAACGCTTCCAGGCCTGTGTTCAGAAACTCCACATTCATCCAGAGTGTGGATGAAAAGAGGAAAAGAGGCTCCTCCACCTCCCATTCCTGCTGTGTTATTCTTCCCGCAGCAGGCTCCTAGGGAGAGGGAGTGGGCTCTGCCTTCACCCAGAGCTGAGCCCGAGTCCCCGGGCAGGGTGGGTGAGGCAAGAGGCCACGCACCTCCACCAGGGCCCTCGTACACCAGGCTGCAGGGAGTCACCCTCGATGAGAGATTGAAAAGTTCTCCTGAGTCTTTTATGTTCTTTTGGTGGTTGAAATGTACACTATTATTACTATTATTATTACTAAAAAAAATTTTTTTGCCGCACCCCACAGCATGCAGGATCTAGTTCCCTTACCAGCGACCCCAGTTCCAGCAGGGTCAAACCCACCACCTTGCAGTGGAAGTGTGGAATTTTAACCACTGGACCGCCAGAGAGGTCCCAAAATGTACACTGTTAGATGCTATTTGAGGAAGAAGGGTCATTTCCACTGCAATAATAACATTTTGCAAAACCTTTGCATGTTTATCAAAACTAAGAAATTGATGAGATTCAACTAAACAACTCACAATAAAGAGCAATAAAGCATGTATAATTTTAAGCTGCCTAATTTATTGTCAAAAATCAGTAAAGCAATATTAATTAAAAACAAACCAAGAAAACTGAGGAGGGAATAAATTAGGACTTTGGGATTAACATATACATACTTTATATAAAACAGGTAAACAACAAGGACCTCCTGTATAGCACAGGGAACTCTACTCAGTATCTTATTATAAACCTATAAGTGAAAAGAATCTGAAAAAAAATATATACATGTTCATATATGTGTGTGTAAACTATATGAATCACTGTTTTCTTGAAACTAACACACATTGTAAATTAAGAATACTTCAATTAAAAAAGCTAAGCAGTTAACATTGCTGCGTCCTTAGACTTTATTCAGACCTACCTGTTTGCTCACTGATGCTTTCCTTATCTGCTCAAGAATGTTAGATCACATTTTAAGAGCTAGTCTTTGAGCAAAAGAGCAGCCCCATTAAAAAAAAAAATCTCTCGATGTGAGCACACCTTTTGAAGTCAGTCTGTGTTCTGATAATCTCACAAAGTGTGTTCATTGCACTCTTCGTTTGTTCAGGGTCACAGCAGAAGTGAAGCACAACCCCACCAACACCATTGTGTGCAAAGCCCATGGGGAGTGGAATGGGACCCTGGAGTTCACCTACAACAACGGGGAGACCAAAGTCATCGACACGACCACACTGCCCGTGTACCCCAAGAAGATCCGCCCCCTGGAGAAGCAGGGCCCCATGGAGTCCAGGTGGGGACCAAGCTTTGCTGACCTTAGCACATGACCCAAGGGGCAGAGAGGACGTCTCAGGGGACGGGGCCAGAATCATGTTCTGATTCCTTTAGAAACTGGAGTTATCCTCTGGGCATCAGTTCGGAATAGACCGGTTGTTGTTTTCAGTTTATTGTTCTGCAGTCATGGGGTAGAATGTGAAGACAGCCCGCCCGGACTTTACTGCCTGTCTTACAAGAATTTGTCAGCTCTGCTGGTCTGTTACTTAATCACTAAGTTAAGTACAGAGCGATGCTAGTAATCAAAAAACTGTGCAATTAAGCAGTGAGATACTTTTATTTTCTTAGCTGTGAAAAAATTGACACTGGGTCTCGTGCGGGCAGGTGCCGTGTGTGCCGCAGGGACTGGAAGCTTTAAATTTGCGACTTCCCGTTATCTTGTAGTCTGCTTCTGGGAATCTCATCTAAGGGAGACTCCTTCAGTTCACAAAAGGTTTTAAACATGAAATTTTTTTTTTTTTAATTAAACAACAGACAGAAACCATCTAACAGTGCAGTGATTTGGAGAATGGTTAAGTGAGTAAAGGAGAATCCACTCACATGAATATTCTGTAGCCACTTAACGTGATATTTATGCAAGTACAGAAGCAGAGTCTCCTGGAAATATGCCATTAAAATTTTTAAATCCAGGAGTTCAGCCAAGTTTGCCCCACAAGCCAGATCGCACCTTGTAAACGATTTTTGTAAAATTTTATGGGAACACCGCCGTGTTCATCTGTTTGCGGCCACCGTCTTGCGACAATACTAGTGAAACGGCCTGCAAAGCCTAAAATGTTGCCTCTCTGGCCCTCACAGGAGAACGTTTGCTGGCCCCTGCTCTCATCGAAAAGCATGCTGCTCTATAGAAAGATGACGTGGGATTAAAATGAAATCACAGATGACCCCATGAAAGGGTTTGCCGTGACCAGAAAAGTTTGCCACCAAATTGGAAAAGTGCTTATTATGTGGAAATGAGCCAGGGGTCCCAGTGTGTGTAAATAATACGGTGTCACCGAACTTACTAGAAAGAGGGCTGCGGTGTCCTGGAAATCTGGCTTTGAGCTGGGAGTCGTCCACTGGTGCTCGTTGATGAGAGTGTCACCTCCGTGTCAGAAGGGAGGGCGTGAACCCAGCCCAGTGAGCTGTGATGGGACGCGTCCCCCACCCACGTGGCCTCTGATGATGCCGCCCCCCAGTCAGGATCCCTGTGGTTCCTGTCACAGCCCCCCTTATTTCTGGCGTGGCTGTTGAGCACTAAACTCTGATTCCCTGAGCTAAGCTTCCAAGGATGTCCGTGGCTTAGCTGGTCCTTTGGAAGCCTCTTCGAGCGGGGGAGCTCAGGCCCCTGCCTGGAGCAGAGCGGATGGGGGGTGGAGTGTGGAACGGGAGAGGGGCGGGGGTTGACGCTTCTTGTCTCACACACGTGGACTTCCTGGCACCTAGAGCTGGGCCTTCGGCAAACCCAGCCACCCACCTTGTTTTCTCGTGGTGGGAATGGCCCAGAGGTGCGGCACCTGCCGTTTGGAGCACCTGAGCCCGCTTACATGCCCTGCAGAGACCAAGGAAGGACCGCCCAGTTGCCTTGGCCCCACAGGGGCTCGGCCCCCCTCCCTGCCGCCCCGTGGAAGGGAGCCCCTGCTGCATTGCGGGAAGAGAAGCTGCTTTTCATCGGGCACCCCCGTCAGCGTGCTCACGATGCCCCGAGCCTGGCCCGCCTGCTGCTGCTGGCCGCCCCGGCCTCCAGGACCTCCCTGCTCTCAGCAACGGCTCCCTGGGCTTCCTTTTCGCTTTGCACACTGACCTGCTCCTGCCCTCCCAGCCCTGGAGGCTTTTCTGCCCTACATTTCGGCCTGAAGTTCAGCGCCTTCCCCAGTGAGCCCTGGCCTTGCCTCTCCAAGGGTTCCTGGGTGGAGCCTGTGAATGAATGGGCAGAGCCCTTGAAGTGGGGCCACTCCTTGCTCACCACCCCATCTCCAGCCATGGGGGCTCTCTGCCCTCTAGTTTTGAGGCCACTGTCCTATGATGGGACTTGTCAGGGGAAGTCCTGCCCTGGGAGCACCCCCACCCTAGATGTCCAGGCACCTGGTCATTCCCTCTGCACGAGATGTGTGTTGAAGGTGGGGGCAATGGAAAAGCCAGTTTGAGGCAGCAACCAGCCTGCCCTGTCTGCTTCCCCACCCCCTTTTCCTCTTTGAGCCCACCTCTTCCCCGCTAAGCTCTCAGGATGCGGTAGAAAGAGCGAGGGCTGGGAGCCTGGTTGGACCTGGCTTCCTGCCCCGCTCCAGAGCTTTCTCCTGTGTACGCTGGGAGCCGGGATGCCACTGTCCCCAGCACTTTGTGGGGTGGGCACTGACTGGGACGGGGGCGGGCAGTCTGGCCTCTGCAGCCTGAGCCCAGCTCCCATCCTGGACTCGGATTCCCCAGGAGGCCGCTGTCTTGGACGGCTTGGCCGCTCCACTGCTGACTCCCTGGCCTAGGAGCTAACAGGGCGCCTGTGCTCAGCCTGCTGCAGAGGCATCCGTGTCCCCCAAGCCAGGCAGGGGTGCTCTCTGTGGAGAAGTCTGCTGTTTCCTTTGTGCGGAATCTGGGCGGGTTCTGATACGAGAAAGTAAGGAAGTGACCCTTCACCTGAATGTGGGTCCCCGCCCCAACTCAGCTCCAGGACAGAGTGGGACTAGCGGGGAGGTGTTTCCTCAGGAGGGAAGCTGATGGCTTCTCCAGGAAACGAATGAATGAAGGAGTCTAACTTTACATGCAGACACGGGCAGGTGGTGGATCCTCTGGTGTCTGTAACTCCTAGTCTGGGCTTCCCCTGCGGGAGCAGCCGCTGTCTACATCCATCAACTTGCTGACCTCGGGCAGGTGGCTGCCCTGGGTGTTGGTCACCTTTTCTCTGCTTTAGGATGTGGTCCTAACATCACATCTGTGTCACTGGGGTGTTGTGGTGATGAGTTATAGTGTACACTGCTTATAAACAAGGTACCTGCCGCGTGGAAGGGTCTGCGTGGATTCTGTCTGTAGGAGCGGCAGGATTCCTCCCATCACCCCTAGACTGGTCCCCTGGCGCTCAGAGCCCGGGAGGGTAGAGGGGATTCAGGGTTGGGTGCAGATGGGGCCTCGGGATCACAGCCTCGGGCCGCTGGCCGTGCCTGACTGCTAACTGTGCCCCCCATGTTCCCCCAGGAACCTCTGGCGGGAGGTGACCCGGTGCCTGCGCCTGGGGGACATGGAGGCGGCCACCGAGCAGAAGCGGCGGCTGGAGGAGAAGCAGCGGGCGGAGGAGCGGAAGCGGGAGAACCTCCGCACGCCCTGGCGGCCCAAGTACTTCATCCAGGAGGTGACCCGGCCGGCGGGGTGGGCGGGCTGTCCGGTATCCGCCGTGGGACGGGCAGGGAGGGCGGGGGAGGGCTGGGCATGGCGGCCGCTGGCCCCGGGGCCCTGAGTGCCGGCGCTCTCAGGTTTCCTTTAGAGGAGCGCCCCTGCCGGTGGGGAGGCGCGCAGAGGGGGCGCGCTCTGGGCACCTAGCGCTTCACAGAGGCCGCAGACTGCTGCTCCGTCTTCTATAGCGAGTTAATGGGAAAGGCCTGGCCAGCCCATCTTCTCACCTAGGGAGGTTGGAACCTTCCTATGACAAGCACCTTTTTAGAGCTTTGCCTCTTGTGGGGCCAGTGGAATGGACTTGGAGGGAGAGACCGGTGGGGGTTGGGGAGGGTTGTCCCAGGTCACCAGCAATCCTGGGGAAACCACCCCCAGCCTGCTGGCCCACCTGCTGGTCAGAGCACCACGTGCCCAGGTGTTTGTGGCTCAGCTGGGCGGCGTCCTGAGGACAGAACTGGGAACGACAGAAGCACGGGAGCCGCAGAGTTTCAGGCAGGCAGCCAAGAGTCTGAGACAGTCGATGAGAGAAACAGGCCGGTGGGGACCAGACCTGTCTGTACTCAAAGGGGTGGATGCTACTCACCTCCAGGCCATCACAGGCCGATTCCCCAGTTTTCACTAGAAGCCAGAAATCAGAATTTCTGAGAGATCAGATACTCAGCTGGTGACGAGGAATCTGTAAAAGTTTAAACACTGAGAGCCAGTGGCAGTCTGTCTGGACTTTCCGTGTCTGGGCGCTGGCGGTGTCTTGACTTGCGCTCCGTGGAAGGATGGGCCAAGTAGCCGGAAGGCTGCAGGGAGAGAGGCTGACCATGAGGTGGGCTGGAACCAGGGCTGTGGGCTGAGCGTTGGCGTCACGGTTGGCCGCTGCTTTAGACAGGAAGCCTGCTGGGGGACACTGGGAGTGGTCCCTGTCTGGAGGGCTTGCCCAGGGCAGGCGACTCTCTATTAGTCAGAGTTCCCCAGAGAAACAGCACAGAACCAACAGGGGATAGGCGCTCGTGTAGATCTATGATGAGATGGTGGGGGTTGCAAAGCCACGAGATCTCTGGGTCGCAAGCTTGAACTGCAGGAGAGCCAGTGGTTTATTTAATCCAAAGCCTGAGACCGAGGGAGCTGATGGTGTGAACCTCAGCTCAAGGGCAGAAGTCCAGATGAGTGAGGCAAGACAGACAAGGCCGATCCTCACCTCCTCCCTCTCCGGTTCCACTCCGGCCAGGGGAGATGGGGCTATCCTCTCCCCTGCATGGGGGCAGGGTGTCTACCGCACCCCACCCACCAACCCACATGCCACCCTCCTCCAGAAACACCCTTGCTCTCAGGCTCAGAAACAAACTTAACTCGGGGCCGGTCACATCGACACATCAAAATAGCCATCACGGGATCCCCCAGGATCCGACCGTGAGCTAGATCTCGTCTCCCAGAGACAACTACTCGGCTTGGCTTCTGAGGCACGCTGCATATGAAGAAGTAAAATGACAGCAAGCCCCATTCTTTCTCCCGCTAGAGGGTGTATAAAATCCAGTCCATCTCTAACAGGCTTGAGGACACCTAAAGGGTGCAGACAGCCCAGCCTGGTTGCTGTGCAGTGCGCTCCTCGAGCTGGTGCTGAGCCCAGGCCGCCGGGAGTCTCGGCTTTTCCTCACCAGTACCACATGTGACGTGTCGTCTCCTGGGGCTGCTGGCGTGTTTGGGGCTGCCGCCTGCTGTGTGCCTTTAACGGGCTGGGAAGTCATTGCTTTGGGCAGATTCCTCCTACTCAGGCCCTTGGGTTTTCTCTTCCCTGTCCGTTCATCCAAATACCTTCCTTTTTCCCTCCTGTCCTGCCCTTTCAAGGTGCTTTTTCTTTTGGGGCCAATTAATCTTCCTTGATGGAAACCAACCGTCTGCCTCCTCTTTGTTGTTTTGGTCATTTCCTGGGGTTTCCTCCTGAAGTGGCAGATGTGCAGGTCCCGTGGGTCTAGGAGGGGTGGTGAGACCAGCAGCGTGGCTGGGCTGTGCGCCGTGAGGAGCGAGGCAGGGGCACAGGCCGGTGGGAGCCAGCGCTGCTCTGCAGGGTCCTAGGGGCTGGGCGGGGAGGACCCCTTTGCTTCTGCCCTCGACTCGCCGACAGGTCTCCACGTACTGATGAGTCCTCCTGTCTCTTGCAGGGTGACGGCTGGGTGTACTTCAACCCCCTGTGGAAGGCACACTGATGGGTGGAGATTCAGAGCTTTCAGAAATAGCCCTGATTTTGTAGCAATTAAAGTGGTACGGTGTCAAGGTTCTGGTCTTCCCTGAGGCCCCCTGAGAGCACTCAAGACGCGGCACCTGAGAGAGATTCTGTTGTGAGCGATGCGCCCCCAGACTCTGCCCTGGGATCGAGCTTATTCAAGAGCCATTTGGGCTTGTGTGTGCACATGTGTCTGTGCGCAGAGCTCCCCACACACCGTCTGTTCACATGCACGCGCCCCGTCTGCTGGGTATCGCTATACATGGGAATCCCGCACTTACCAACAGCAACGCGGGTGATTATGAGCTCCTTTTTATTAATACGGTTTCAAGTTTTCTAATTTTCACTTTTGCCAAAAAACGTTTTGCACCCACAAAGTATCCTCCAGTTGATGAGTCCTGTCCAGACGAAGGTGAACGGGCGTGGCCGGACTGCCGTCCGTCTGGTGGAAGGTGGCCGCTGCTTCCCGTTATGGCTGGGATTCCCACTCTGCCCCCAACTTCGTTGTTTGTTTGTCCATGCTCAAGACAGATCATCTGCAGCTCCTGTGGGATGGGGAGTAGGCTGGAGTCTTCCCAGATGGAGCGCCCCTCCGGGGGAGCCACAGCCAGGCCTGCCTTGGGATGGTCCTCCCACGTCCTTGCCCCAGAAGCTCTCTGATGATTTATGCTCAAAGCGCTAGTCATACAGTTTTCAGAAGCTGCTGCTTTCATGGTAGAAAACAAGTCCTATGGAGACTTCAGTACTTTTATTTTTGGGAAAAGGGCTTTAGATGTGAGACATACGCATACACGTACAAGCATGCACTGCTGCAGCCTTGTATTTCGTTTGGGGAAGGAGAAAAGAATACCCAGTGAATTTCTTTCTTTCTTTCTTTTTTTTTTTTTTAGTGCATCTCCCTCTCTTGTTTGACCCAAACTCTGCAAGGAAACCACTGTGATTAAAACATCCATACAGCCTGCCTAAGTGTTCATGGTTTCAGTTCAGTCTCAGTCTTCAGCCTTTACAAATGTGGTCAGGACATGACCAGAACATAAAGCAAGGAGAAAATGAAGTACTTGATCTTTGCTCAATGCTTAATTTATTTTTTACTGTGCCACTCTGAGAATATTTATACAAGCCAGTAGCATGAATGCTTCTCTGTAGTAATACTAATTCTGTGCCTTTTGTCTGCTTTCTTAAGACCAGTTGTTCACACTTTGTAGACATTAGACAAATATATTTCGATTAAATACTATACTTATCTGCGTGTCTGTGCTTGATTTTTAGGGATTCCAAAGTTCTGTTGGAATTGGTGGCTCTGCATGAACTCATATTTTATTGATTAGTGTTCATTTGATGTGAATAGCCATTATGTTTCCATCAAAACAGTGTTTTAAACACATTAAATATTATATATGGATATTTTCTCATAAGGTCATAAAATTTAACATATCCAGGGAATGATCTTGTTTTGAGAAGCGACTTATCAGGCAAAATGATAAGGTAAGCCTGTTCTGGTTCATTGTCTAAAGACATCTGGGAGAAGGAAGTGGAATCATTTTATTTCTGAGAGGGAAAGCAGAATAGATGTATTCTGAGAGGAAAATCTTTAATGAGGAGACTGCAAAGTAATCACTGTGGTGTTTTTAGATGTTCCAGTGTTACGCCAGCTTAAACCATCTGGGAGGTAAAAAATGGAGATCCATCACTTTTCCTTTTTTTGGTCATGGCGGGGAGTTCATTTGGCCTTTTAAAATATTGTGAAACATCATATAAAGAATTACATAAAACATATTACAGTTTCAGGAATAATTATAAACAAACACCCATGTACCCACTGCCTAGGGAAAGAAACCTGTTCGCCCACACCTTGAAAGCCACCTTTGTGCCTCTGCAGAATTGTGTTGTTTTTACAATCATCCTAATGGGTGTGAACAGGTATCTTATTGTGGGTTTGACTTGCATTTCCCTAATGATTTTTAGTGATGTTGACCGTCTTTCCCATGTATTTCTTGACCATCTGTGTATCTCCTGGAGAAATGTCCCTTAAAGTCCTTTGGACAGTTTCTGATTGTGTTCTTTTATATATTGTTAATAGACATGATTTGCAAATATTTCCTCCCATTCTGTGGGTTGCCTTTTCATTCTGTTGATAACTGTCCTTTGATGTACAAAAGTATTTAACTTTGATGAAGTCCAGTTTTTTCCCGGGTCTCCCAGATGGCTAGTCTTGTGCTTTGGATATCATATCCAAGAAATTATTGCCAAATCTGCTTTCATGGAGCTTTGCCCTTATGTTGTCTTCTAAGAGTTTCATAGTTTTAGCTCTTATGTTTTACATTTTTTATCCAGTTCAAGTGAAATTTTGTATATGGTATTAGGTAAGTGTCCAATTTTATGACTCTGCATATCCTGTTTTCCTGGGACCATTTGTTGGAAACACTCGTTTTCCCATTGAATGGTTGTCTTATCGAAAATCATTTCATCATCTGTGAAGGGTTTATTCCTGGACTCCCTAGTCTGTTCCATTGGTATATGTCTGTGATTTTATGCCAGTACCAGTTTTGAAATCTGGAAGTTAGACTTTCTCTATTTTGTTTCAGTTCAATCGCTCAGTCATATCTGACTCCATGGACTGTAGCCAGTCAGTCTTCCCTGTCCATCATCAACTCCTGGAGCTTGCTCAAACTCATATCCATCGAGTTGGTGATGCCATCCAACCACCTCATCCTCTGTCATCCCCTTCTGCCCTGCTTTCAATCTTTCCCAGCATCAGGGTCTTTTCCAGTGAGTCAGCTCTTCGCATCAGGTGGCCAAAGAATTGGAGTTTCAGCTTCAACATCAGTTCTCCCAGTGAACATTCAGGACTGATTTCTTTTAGGATGGACTGGTTTGATCTCTTTGCAATCCAGGGGACTCTCAAGAGAGTCTTCTCCAGCACTACAGTTCAAAAGCATCATCAGTTTTTCGGTGCTCAGCTTTCTTTATAATCCAACTCTCATATCCATACATGATCACTGGAAAAAACATAGCTTAGACTAGACACTTTTGTTGGCAAAGTAGTGTCTCTGCTTTTTAATATGCTGTCTAGGTTGGTCATAGCTTTTCTTCCAAGGAGTAAGCATCTTTTAACTTCATGGCTGCAGTCACCATCTGCAGTGATTTTGAAGCCCAAGAAAATAAAGTCTGTTCCTGTTTCTATTGCTTCCCCATCTATTTGCCATGAAGTGATGGGACCAGATGCCATGATCTTAGTTTTCTGAATGTTGAGCTTTAAGCCAACTTTTTCACTCTCCTCTTTCACTTTCATCAAGAGGCTCTTTAGTTCTTCTTCTCTTTCTGCCATAAGGGTGGTGTCATTGCATATCTGAGGTTATTGATATTTCTCCCAGCAATCTTGATTCCAGCTTGTGCTTCCTCCAGCCCAGTGTTTCTCATGGTGTACTCTGCATATAATTAAATAAGCAGGGTGACAATATACAGCCTTGACGTACTCCTTTCCCAATTTGGAACCAATCTGTTGTTCCATGTCCAGTTCTAACTGTTGCTTCCTGACCTGCATATAGGTTTCTCAAGAGGCAGGTCAGGTGGTCTGGTATTCCCATCTCCTTCAGAATTTTCTACAGTTTATTGTGATCCACACAGTCAAAGCCTTTGGCATAGTCAATAAAGCAGAAGTGGATGTTTTTCTGGAACTCTCTTGCTTTTTCCATGATCCAATGGATGTTGACAATTTGATCTCTGGTTCCTCTGTCTTTTCTAAAACCAGCTTGAACATCTGGAAGTTCACAGTTCAAGTACTGTTGAAGCCTGGCTTGGAGAACTTTGAGCATTACTTTACTAGTATGTGAGATGTCAATAACCTCAGATATGCAGATGACACCATCCTTACGGCAGAAAGTGAAGAGGAACTAAAAAGCTTCAATGAAAGTGAAAGAGAGTGAAAAAGTTGGCTTAAAGCTCAACATTCAGAAAACAAAGATCATGGCATCTGGTCCCATCACTGCATGGCAAATTGATGGGGAAACAGTGGAAACAGTGTCAGACTTTATTTTGGGGGGCTCCAAAATCACTGCAGATGGTGACTGCAGCCATGAAATTAAAAGACGCTTACTCCTTAGAAGGAAAGTTATGACCAACCTAGACAGCATATTAAAAAGGAGAGATATTACTTTGCCAACAAAGGTCCATCTACTCAAGGCTATGGTTTTTCCAGTGGTCATGTATGGATGTGAGAGTTGGATTATAAAGAAAGCTGAGTGCCGAAGAATTGATGCTTTTGAACTGTGGTGTTGGAGAAGACTGTTGAGAATACCTTGGACTGCAAGGAGATCCAACCAATCCATGCTAAAGGAGACCAGTCCTGGGTGTTCATTGGAAGGACTGATGCTGAGGCTGAAACTCCAATACTTTGGCCACCTCATGCAAAGAGTTGACTCACTGGAAAAGACCCTGATGCTGGGAGGGATTGTGGGCAGGAGGAGAAGGGGACGACAGGATGAGATGGTTGGATGACATCACCAATTCAATGCACATGAGTTTGGGTGAACTCCGGGAGTTGGTGATGGACAGAGAGGCCTGTGTGCTGTGATTTATGGGGTTGCAAAGTCGGACATGACTGAGCGACTGAAATGAACTGAGATGAGTGCAGTTGTGCGGTAGTTTGAGCATTCTTTGGCATTGTCTTTCTCTGGGATTGGAATGAAAACTGGCCTTGTCCAGTCCTGTGGCCACTGCTGAGTTTTCCAAATTTGCTGGCATATTGAGTGCAGCACTTTCACAGCATCTTCTTTCAGGATTTGAAATAGCTCGACTGGAATTCCATCACCTCCACTAGCTTTGTTCGTAGTGATGCTTCCTAAGGCCCACTTGACTTCGGACTCCAGGATGTCTGGCTCTAGGTGAGTGCTCACACCGTCATGGTTATCTGGGTCGTGAAGGTCTTTTTTGTGCAGCTCTTCTGTGTATTCTTGCCACCTCTTCTTAGTATCTTCAGCTTCTGTCAGGTCCACACCATTTCTGTCCTTTATTGTGCTCACCTTTGCATGAAATATATTGTTTACTTCTATGCTAATCTTTACCCACTCCAGTGTTCTTGCCTGGAGGATCCCAGGGACAGGAGAGCCTGGTGGGCTGCCGTCTATGGGGTCACACAGAGTTGGACACAACTGAAGTGACTTAGCAATAGCAATGCTTATCTTTTATTAGTTCCCTCTGTTAGCTATGGATTTAGTTTTATTTAGCTTGTTTGTTTACATCTTAAGGTTCAAAGGTTACTGATCTCAGAGCTTTACAAACGCAAGTATTTATAGCTGTATATTTCCCCATTAACACCATTTTTGCAGCATCCCATACATTTTGGTATGTGTTTTTATTTTCATTAGTCTTGAGATAAAGTTCTGATTTCTCTTGTGATTTCTTCTTTGACTCATTGGTTAAGAGTATGTTGTTGAGTTTCCACATACCTGTGGATTTCTCAGTTTTCCTTCCACTACTGATTTCTAGTTTAATTGCACTGTGATTGGAAAAGATACTTTGATTTCAGTCTTAAAATTCATTAACTTGTTTTGTGGGCTGACATCCAGTCTATCCAGTGGGATGTCCCACACAATTGAGAAAAATGTGTATTCTGCTATTTGATGGGGCCATCAGTACGTGTATGGTAAGTCCAGTTGGACTACGGTGATGTTTGTCTTTTATTGATCCTGTCTTGGTTGTTTTTATCCATTATCGATAGTGGGGTATTGAAATCTATTATTTTATAGCTGTGTATTTCCTCAATTCTATAAATGTTTGCCTTGTACATTGTGGAGCTTTGATGTTTGGTGGATGTATGGCTATAATAGTTATACCTTCTTAGTGAATTGATTCTTTTATCAGTATATAATGTCCCTGTGTCTGGTAAGTTTTTGACCTAAAAGTTTAATTTGCCTGATACCAGTATAACCATCCTTGCCTTGGCTACTGTTTGCATGAAATATTTCCTTCATCCTTTTACTTCGAATGTACACGTTTTCTTAGATCTCAGGTGAGTCTCTTACAGACAGCATATAGTTGAACGTTGTTTTAAAATCCATTCTGGGAGTTCCCCCCTGGTAATCCAGTGGTTAAGAATCCACCTGCCAATGCAGGGGACATGGGTTTGATCCCTGGTCCAGGAAGATCCCACCTTCCATACAACTACCAAACCCACACACCACAGCTACTGAAGCCTGCATGCCTAGAGCCTGTGCTCTGCCAAGAAGCCTCCGAAACGAGAAACCTGCGCACTGCAATGAAGAGTATAGCCCCTGTTCACCACAGTTAGAGAAAGCCCTCACACAGCAATGAAGTCCTAGCACAGCCAAAAATAAAGTAAAAAAAAAAAAAAAATCCATTCTGTCTGTTTATGTCTTCTGATTGAGGAATTTCATCTATTCACATTTAAACTAATTACTGATAATGATGTACTCCTGCCATTTTGTTTGTTTTCTGGGCGTCTTCCAGCATCACTGTCCTGCATTTTCTCCATTATTGTCTTCCTTGGGATTTAGTTGATTTTTCTTTTCTTTTTGAAGTGATAAATTGATTCCTCTGTCATTTTTGTCTGTATTCTATAATTATTTCACTTGTGGTTATTAGATTACATATACCATCCTAAAGTTATAACAATCTATTTTAAATTAATACCAATTTTAGTCATGTAAAACTTTTTTTAAAATATAAATTTAATTGGAGGTTAATTACTTTACAATATTATATTGGTTTTGCCATACATCAACGTGAATCCACCACAGGTATACATGTGTTCCCCATCCTGAACCCCCCTTCCTCCTCCCTCCCTGTACCATCCCTCTGGGCCGTCTCAGTGCACCAGCCCTGAGCATCCTGTATCATGCATCGAACCGGGACTGGCGATTCATTTCATATATGATATTATACATGTTTCAATGCCATTCTCCCAAATCATCCCACCCTCTCCCTCTCCCACAGAGTCCAAAAGACTGTTCTATACATCTGTGTCTCTTTTTGCTGTCTCTCATACTGGGTTATCGTTAACATCTTTCTAAATTCCATATATATGCATTAGTATTACTGTATTGGTGTTTTTCTTTCTGGATTACTTCACTCTGATACAATCGGCTCCAGTTTCATCCACCTCATTAGAACGGATTCAAATGTATTCTTTTTAACAGCTGAGTAATACTCCATTGTGTATTTGTACCACAGCTTTCTTATCTATTCATCTGCTAATGGACATCTAGGTTGCTTCCATGTCCTGGCTATTATAAACAGTGCTGCAGTGAACACTGGGGTACACGTGTCTCTTTCAATTCTGGTTTCCTCGGTGTGTATGCCCAGCAGTGGGATTGCTGGGTCATAAGGCAGTTCTGTTTCCAGTTTTTTAAGGACTCTCTGCACTGTTCTCCATAGTGGCTGTACTAGTTTGCATTCCCACCAACAGTGTAAGAGGGTTCCCTTTTCTCCACACCCTCTCCAGCACTTATTGCTTGTAGACTTTTGGATTGCAGCCATTCTGACTGGCATGAAATGGTACCTCACTGTGGTTTTGATTTGCATTTCTCTGATAATGAGTAATGTTGAGCATCCTTTCATGTGTGTGTTAGCCATCTACATGTCTTCTTTGGAGAAATGTCTGTTTAGTTCTTTGGCCCATTTTTTGATAGGGTCGTTTATTTTTCTGGAATTGAGCTGCAGGAGCTGGTTGTATATTTTTGAGATTAGTTGTCAGTTGCTTCGTTTGCTATTATTTTCTCTCATTCTGAAGGCTGTCTTTTCACGTTGCTTAGAGTTTCCTTTGTTGTGCAGAAGCTTTTAAGTTTAGGCCCCATTTGTTTATTTTTGCTTTTATTTCCAATATTCTGGGAGGTAGGTCATAGAGGATCCTGCTGTGATTTATGTCGGAGAATGTTTTGCCTATGTTCTCCTCTAGGAGTTTTATAGTTTCTCATGTAAAACTCTTAATCCTTTACAGCTTCATCCTTTTTTCTTGATGTCACCAATCATATTTTTATATATTGTGTACCAATTAACATAGGTTTATGCTTATTTCTACGTGCCTGCCTTTTAAAGCATGTAGAATGTTACATTCAAAATTATAGTAATTGGTTTTCATATTTCTCCATGTGTTTACATTTTTATAGCTTTGAGTTACTGTTGAAAGCCTTTCAACTTAAAGAATGACTTTGTAGAGTGGTAATGAAACCTCTTAGCTTTTGTTCATCTGGAAAGATCTTGAAATGTATAGAATTCTTGGTTTACAGTTTTTTCTTTCAGCATTTTAAAGGTACATTCTTACTGCATGAAGGGATAAGAAAGCCTTCTTCAGCGATCAATGCAAAGAATTAGAGGAAAACAACACAATGGGAAAGACTAGAGATCTCTTCAAGAAAATCAGAGATACCAAGGGAATATTTCATGCACAGATGGGCTCGATAAAGGACAGAAATGGTCTGGACCTAACAGAAGCAGAAGATATTAAGAAGAGGTGGCAAGAATACACGGAAGAACTGTACAAAAAAGATCTTCACAACCCAGATAATCATGATGATGTGATCACTAATCTAGAGCCAGGCATCTTGGAATGTTAAGTCAAGTGGGCCTTAGAAAGCATCACTATGAACAAAGCTAGTGGAGGTGATGGAATTCCAGTGGAACTGTTTCAAATCCTGAAAGATGATGCTGTGAAAGTGCTGCACTCAATATACCAGCAAATTTGGAAAACTCAGCAGTGGCCACAGGACTGGAAAAGGTCAGTTATCATTCCAATCCCAAAGAAAGGCAATGCAAAAGAATGCTCAAACTACTGCACAATTGCACTCATCTCACATGCTAGTAAAGTAATGCTCAAAATTCTCTAAGCCAGGCTTCAGCAATACGTGAACCGTGAACTCCCTAATGTTCAAGCTGGTTTTAGATAGGGCAGAGGAACCAGAGATCAAATTGCCAACATCCGCTGGATCATGGAAAAAGCAAGAGAGTTCCAGAAAAACCTCTATTTCTGCTTTATTGAGTATGCCAAAGCCTTTGACTGTGTGGATCACAATAAACTGTGGAAAATTCTGAAAGAGATGAGAATACCAGACCACCTAACCTGCCTCTCGAGAAATCTGTATCCAGGTCAGGAAGCAACAGTTAGAACTGGACATGGAACAACAGACTGGTTCCAAATAGGAAAAGGAGTATGTCAAGGCTGTATATTGTCACCCTGCTTATTTAACTTCTATGCAGAGTACATCATGAGAAAGGCTGGACTGGAAGAAACACAAGCTGGAATCAAGATTGCTGGGAGAAATATCAATCACCTCAGATATGCAGATGACACCACCCTTTTGCAGAAAGTGAAGAGGAGCTAAAAAGCCTCTTGATGAAAGTGAAAGAGGAGAGCGAAAAAGTTGGCTTAAAGCTCAACATTCACAAAACTAAGATCATGGCATCTGGTCCCATCACTTCATGGCAAATAGATGGGGAAACAGTGGAAGCAGTGTCAGACCTTATTTTTGGGGGCTCCAAAATCTCTGCAGATGGTGACTGCAGCCATGAAATGAAAAGACACTTACTCCTTGGAAGAAAAGTTATGACCAACCTAGATAGCATATTAAAAAGCAGAGACATTACTTTGCCGACTAAGGTCCGTCTAGTCAAGGCTATGGTTTTTCCAGTAGTCATGTGTGGCTGTGAGAGTTGGACTGTGAAGAAAGCTGAGTGCCGAAGAATGGACGCTTTTGAACTGTGGTATTGGAGAAGACTCTTGAGAATCCCTTGGACTGCAAGGAGATTCAACCAGTCCATTCTGAAGGAAATCAGCCCTGGGATTTCTTTGAAGGGAATGATGGTAAAGCTGAAAGTCCAGTACTTTGGCCACCTCATGTGAAGAGTTGACTCATTGGAAAAGACTCTGATGCTGGGAGGGATTGGGGGCAGAAGGGGACGACCGAAGATGAGATGGCTGGATGGCATCACCGACTCGATGGACGTGAGTCTGAGTGAATTCTGGGAGTTGGTGATGGACAGGGAGGCCTGGCATGCTGCGATTCATGGGTTTGCAAAGAGTCGGACACGACTGGGCGACTGAACTCAACTATTGCTTTCAAGATTTTCTTAGCTTTTGGCTTTCAGTAGTTTAAGTATAGTGTGTCTCAGTTTGTGGTCAATATGGGTTCCTTTCTGTTTAACGTACTTGACATTCACTAAGTTTCTTAAATTTATAGATTCATGTCTATAAATTTGGGAAGTTTTTTTGCCATTATTTCTTCAGATCTCATGGCCCCTTCCTCTCTCCCTTCTTGGACTCCTATAATGTAATATTGGTCCATTTAATGGTGCCCTTTGTGCTCTTTCCACTTTTTTAACACAAGAAGACGCTACACATGGGCATCACAAGAATCAGATTGACTGATTATATTCTTTGCAGCCAAAGATGGAGAAGCTCTATACAGTCAGCAAAAACAAGACTGGGGGCTGACTGTGGCTCAGATCATGAACTCCTTATTGCCAAATTCAGACTTAAATTGAAGAAAGTGGGGAAAATCCCTGGACCATTCAGGTATGACCTAAATCAAATCCCTTATGATTATACAGTGGGAGTGAGAAATAAATTTAAGGGACTAGATCTGATGGAGTGCCTGAGGAACTACGGATGGAGGTTCGTGACATTGTACAGGAGACAGGAATCAATACCATCACCAAGAAAAAGAAATGCAAAAAAGCAAAATGGCTGTCTGAGGAGGCCTTACAAATAGATGTGAAAAGAAGGGAAGCGAAAAGCAAAGATATACCCATTTGAATGCAGAGTTCCAAAGAATAGCAAGGAGAGCTATTCAAGGAAGCTAAGAAAGCCTTCCTCAGCGATCAATGGAAAGAAACAGAGGAAAACAATAGAATGGGTAAGACAGAGATCTCTTCAAGAAAATCGCTCAAAATGCTCTAACTACCTCACAGTTGCACTCATCTCACATGCTAAAGTAATGCTCAAAATTCTTTAGGCTAGGCTTCAGCAATACATGAACCATGAATTTCCAGATATTTAAGCTGGTATTAGAAAAGGCAGAGGAACCAGAGATCAAATTGCCAACATCTGCTGGATCATCAAAAAAGCAAGAGAGTTCCAGAAAAACATCTAAATCTGCTTTATTGATTATGCCAAAGCCTTTGACTGTGTGGATCACAATAAACTGTGGAAAATTCTGAAGGAGATGGGAATACCAGACCACCTGACCTGCCTCTTGAGAAACCTATATGCAGGTCAGGAAGCAACAGTTAGAACTGGACATGGAACAACAGACTGGTTCCAAATAGGAAAAGGAGTACGTCAAGGCTGTATATTGTCACCCTGCTTATTTAACTTCTGTGCAGAGTACATCCTGAGAAACGCTGTACTGGAAGAAACACAATCTGGATTCAAGATTGGCGGGAGAAATATCAACCTCAGATATGTAGATGACACCACCCTTATGGCAGATAGTGAAGAGGATCTAAAGAGCCTCTTGATGAAAATGAAAGAGGAGAGTGAAAAAGTTGGCTTAAAGCTCAACATTCAGAAAACTAAGATCATGGCATGTGGTCCCATCGCTTCATAGCAAATAGATGGGGAACAGTGGCTATTTTTTGGGGCTCCAAAATCACTGCAGATGGTGACTGCAGCCATGAAATTAAAAGACGCTTACTCCTTGGAAGGAAAGTTATGACTAACCTAGACAGCATATTAAAAAGCAGAGACAACTTTGTCAACAAAGGTCCGTCTAGTCAAGGCTATGGTTTTTCCAGTAGTCATGTATGGATGTGAGAGTTGGACTATAAAAAAAGCGGAGTGCCAAGGAATTGATAGTTTTTAACTGTGATCTTGGAGAAGACTCTTGAGAGTCCCTTGGACTGAGAGGAGATCAAACCAGTCCATCCAAAAGGAAATCAGTCCTGGGTGTTCACTGGACGGACTGATGTTGAAGCTGAAACTCTAAATACTTCGGCCACCTGATGTGAAGAGCTGACCCATTTCAAAAGACCCTGATGCTGGGAAAGATTGAGGGCAGGAGGAGAGGGGGACGACAGAGGATGAGATGGTTGGATGATATCACCAACTCAATGGACATGGGTTTGGGTGGACTCCAGGAGTTGGTGAAGGACAGGGAGGCCTCGTGTGCTGCAGTTTCATGGGTTCGCAGAGTTGGACATGACTGAGCAACTGAACTGAATTGACCTAATAACTTCAATTGACCTCTCCATGACTGATTCTTTCTTCCTGTTAAAACACTTTTACTCAACTTTTTTCAGCTCCAGAATTTGAATTTTTTCTAAAAGGATAATTTCTTAGTTGATATTCTGTATTTTGAGTTACTTTAGTTCGTTGTGTTTTATTTCTATGAGCTTAAGACCTTTGACTTTTTAAGTCTTTGTCTAATATATCTGATGCCAATTTCTTAAAGATGATTGTTATTTTCTTCCTCTATTAGATAGGACTTGTTTTTTTCTGTTTCTTTTTATCTCTTGTGATATTTTGTTGAACACTGGGCATTTGAAGAAAATAACCGTCTCTCTGAATGTTTTCACTGCTGCACACCGGGGAAGACCTTCACTGATGTGTAAGGCGTTTGAGCCTTGGGATCAGCCTGAAGTGGAAATTTCTCTCAGGTGTTTTTCTGAACACATGTCCTGTCTGGGGCTGTATACCACTGAGTCCTCCTTATATGTGACTGTTTTTACGTCTTAATTTTTCACAGACTTTCCCTTTAGCTTCTTCTCAGGACCTTAGATACTCTTGTTGTTTTACCTGTAATTTCTTGACCAGGCATCTCCATGTCTGTAGTCTCACTATAGCCACTCTGTTGTTTTTTAAATACTGGAGTAGAGCTGGAGTAATGTGTTTCAGGTGTACAGAAAAGTGATTTGACTTTATATATATATACACACACACATCTATTCCTTTTCCCATTCTTTTCCTATCTAGATTGCTACAGAACATCTAGTGGAGTTCCCTGTGCTATACAGTAGGTCTTTGTTGATTATATATATTAATGTGTATATTCCAATCCCAAACCCTTCTCTCCACCTTTATCCTGCCCCACCTTCCCCCTTTCATAACCATAAACTAATTTTTAAGTCTGTGAGTCTGTTTTGTAAGTTTATGTCAGTTTTTTTTTTAGATTCCACTTAAGTACTATCATATGGTATTTCTTTTATTTAACTTATTAGTATGATAATCTCCAGGCACATCCATGTTTCTGCAAATGGCATTATTTGAACCATTCCATTGTGTATATATACCCATCTTTATCCATTCATTTGTTGGACATTCAGATTGCTTCCATGTCTTGGCTGTTGTAATCAGCACTGCAGTGAACACTGGGGTGCATGTGCTGTTGAATTATGGTTTCCTCTGGATATATGCCTAGGAGGAGGATTTCTGGATCATATGGTAACTTTTCAGTTTTTTGAGGAACTTCATACTGTTCTCTATAGTGGTTGTACCAAATTACATTCCCTGCAACAGTGTAGAAGAGTTCCCTTTTCTCCATGCCCTCTTCAGCATTTATTATTGTACACTTTTTGATGGCCTCTCACTGTAATTTTGAGTATGTTCCCATGGGCCTCCTGGAGAAATGTGTAGTTCTGCCCATTTTTTTTGACTGGGTTCTGTTTTTTATATTGAGCTGCATGAGCTGTTTGTAGATTAATCCCTTGTTGGTCGTATTATTTGCAAATATTATTTTCCTCATTCTGTGGACTTTCTCACTTTGTTTATGGTTTCCTTCACTGTGCAAAAGCTTTTGAGTTTACCTAAGTCCTATTTATTTCCATTGCAATGGCAACCCACTCCAGTACTCTTGCCTGGAAAATCCCATGGACAGAGGAGCCTGGTAGGCTGCAGTCCATGGGGTCGTGAACAGTAGGACACAACTGAGCAACTTCACTTTCACTTTTCACTTCCATGCATTGGAGAAGGAAATGGCAACCCACTCCAGTGTTCTTGCCTGGAGAATCCCAGGGACGGGGGAGCCTGGTGGGCTGCCATCTATGGGGTCGCACAGAGTCAGACACGCCTTAAGTGACTTAGCAGCAGTAGCAGCAGCAGGGGACAGCTTGAAAAAGATAGTTATAATTTATGTGAGTGTTCTTCCCCATGTTTTCCTGTTTTATAATTAGGTTCTTACATTTAGATCTTTATTTTTGTGTATAGTTAAAGAATGTCCTAATTTGTTTTACACGTAAGCTGTCTAGTTTTCTCTACTTATTGAAGAGACTGCCTTTCTTCCATTGTAGTCTTCCCTCCTTTATCATAGCTCGACCATAGTCGTGTGGGTAATTTCTGGGCTTTCTACCCTGTTCTGATGATCTATATTGCTGTTTTTGTGCTAGTACCACACTATGTGACTGTAGCTATGTAATACAGTTGAAGTCAGGGAACCTGATTCCTCCAGGTCTGTTTTTCTTTCTCAAGCTTTCTTTGGGTGTTCAGGTAGTTTGTGTTTCTATAAAAACAGTAAGTTTTATGAGCAGTGTCTGCCTTTCTTCAGCTTTCCCAGCCTGAGACATGAGCCATACCACTTTTCTCTAACAAGTTAGAGTGAAAAAGACTTTTTTTTCTTCAGGTAGCCCTAGATACATCAGACTGTTGCACGTAAGTTCTATTCTTTTCCCTCCTATTTGAGAGGGGATGCTGAAGTATATGCCCAGTAGTGGGATTGCTGGGTCATGGGGTAGTTCTATTTTTAGTATTTTACAAAACCTCCCAACTGTTCCCCATAGTGGCTGTATCAGTTTACAGTCCCACTAACAGTGCAAGGGTTCCCTTTTTTCCACAGCCTCTCCAGCATTTATTGTTGTAGATTTTTTGATAATGGCCATTTCTGACATGTCTGCATTTTTGTAATAGTGATGTTGAGCATCTTTTCATGTGCCTCTTGGCCATCTGTTTATGTTTGTTGGAGAAATGTCTAGATCTTCTGTCCATTTTTGATTGAGTTTATATATTCTGGAGATGAATCCTTTGTTTATTGCTTCATTTGCAGCTATTTTCTCCCATTCTGAGGGCTGTCTTTTTGTCTTGTTTATGGTTTCCTTTGCTGTGCAAAAGCTTTTAATCAGGCCCCATTTTTTTTTCTTTTAAAAATTTTCATTACTCTTCAAGGTGGGTCAAAAACTACAAAGCTACAGTAATTAAAACAGTATGGTTTTGATATAAAAACAGAAATATCAATCAGTGATATAGGACAGAAAGTCCAGAGCTAAACTCACACAGTTATGGTCACCTACTGAGTGGCTTCCCTGGTGGCTCAGAGGTTAAAGCATCTGCCTGCAATGCAGGAGACCCGGGTTCAATCCCTGGGTCGGGAAGATCCCCTGGAGAAGGAAATGGCAATCCACTCCAGTATTCTTGCCTGGAGAGTCCCATGGACGGAGAAGCCTAGTAGGTTACAGTCCATGGGGTCACAAAGAATCAGACACGACTGAGCGACTTCACCACCACCACTGCCACCACCGAGTGACAAAGGTGGCAAAAACACACAGTGAAGAAAAGACAGCCTTTTCAGTAAGTGGTGCTGGGAAATGGGACAGTTCCATGTAAAAGGATGAAATCAGAACACTTCCAAACACAGCACTATTTTTAACGTGACTTTTCCATGATTGGGCATGTGTTCAGTGCTGTAGACCAAGGACCATTTTCCAGAACCCCTATAAAATTATTTTAGCTAGTTTCTTGTTTGTTCTTATTTTAAATGTCTCATGAAGCATCAAGGGGCTTGGTCTTGTGTGTGCTAAAATCAAGTGCACGGTGTAAAGGAGCCGCACACAAATGTAATCACAATCCAACTCAAGTGAAACATGCCATCACTCACTCCAGAGCCTTTTTCTAAAATCAGAGTCCCCATTATTGTCCCCCAACTCTCCTCCCCCCGAGTTGACCTATAATCCAACTTTGTGAGCAAACCACATCCTGCTTTATAGCTTTAATACTATGTACACATTCCTAAATGATACATAGTTTGCCTGCTTTTGAACTGTATATAAATGGAATCGTATAATCTTTTGGCTTGTAAACTCAAACTTTTTATGATCATCAATGTTATTCCTTATCAATGTAGTGTACTTTTTCCTTCTATACTGTTCCTCTATAAGAATATGTTACTATCAACTTAGCTACTTTTGACAGACTTTAGAATTGCAGGGATATGGGATATACATCTTCAGTGTGCATCAGCCAACTCCTGAGTCGTCTTAAATTTTAAGTTCCCATCAGCAATGCATATGTTTGTATTTTGGCTAACCTGATGGGTATGTTTCTTTTATTTCTCATTTGGATTTCTTCTGTTAAGGACTAATCAAAAATCATCATGTTTTCTCCCTAAGCATTCTTTACAGAGTCTGGACATTAATCCTACATCTGCTGCAGGCTGGGCGACAACACATCCCCGCTTAGCCCAGGCACCCAGTATAGGCCTGCAGCCTCGGTCAATATTTAAAGGTCACTGAACAAAGGTAGAGAGCTCACAGTACCCAAGTTCAAGATTTACTGAAAAGCTGTAGTTATCAGTGTACCAAGAGGATACACACAGACTGATGAAACATTAAGAATGTTGGTCAGTTTTTAAGTCTTTTCAACAAATGATGTTGGCTCAACTGAAAAAACTCACACAAGTCATATACAAAAACTAATTCAACAGATTACAGATTTAAAAGTTAATTCTATGTTGGCCAAAAAGGTATGAAATGGGAGGTTAACTAATGAGTCTGTTTTTCTATTCCTGGACAAAGGGAGCTAAGATAAACTTATCTACCTTCTATACTATCTGTTGCCTCAAATAGCTAGAGCCAGAAAAACATTAAAAAATAGATCATATTTATCAAAAGACAAAGAGGATTATATATTTCCTTCAGCAGGGTACAGGCCTGAGCTCTGATTCATGTTAATCTAAGTTTGTCAAAGAACAGATCTTGCTTTATCTATTTGGCCTGTCTGAATAATTACCACAGTGTGCTGAGGTTAAGAGAATGCACTGTTATCACAGTCAGTCTGGCTGCCATTGACCTTGAGTTTTCATTCATTCAATCTTGTATCTCCAGCCTTTACTGAAACTCCATTCAACAAAAGCAGACAGTTGGTACTCTAATCAAAATGCCTCCAAGATCTTAGAAATAAGACAACTCACCAAGAATATTCCATATTGTCCAAGTAAATAAAGAGCTAGACAACCTAAATTTTGTGGCTCCCAGACATGGTCACAATGTCTAGCTATTATACACCAAGATAGAGGTGAACATGTTCAGAAACATATGCTGTTTTAGGATTGAAAGGACCATCAGTAATTTTGTTCCTAATATTCTGCTTCTGACAATAGTGAACTGGGGGAGTTTGGACCAACTCTTTAGCTAAAGCCAAGTAGTAAAGCTAGACATGGGAAAATTGCTTAGTTGTGTCCAACTCTTTGTGACCCCATGGACTATATATATAGTCCATGGAATTTTCCAGGCAAGAATACTGGAGTGGGTAGCCTTTGCCTTCTCTGGGTGACTCATCCCAACCCAGGGATCGAACCCAGGTCTCCCGTATTGCAGGTGGATTCTTTACCAGCTGAGCCACCAGGGAAGTGGACAAGAAATAATATACCTGTTTCAAGACTTCACAGAACCAAGACTGCATCACCACACAGAATCCAGAAGATGGAAATGAGACAGAAGGCCTGGCGTTTGAGGCCATTTCCCCCTGGAAACTGGCAGAGACTTTGTAGAACTAAGAGGACAAAGGCTGGTATTAAAACCTGCATGGATGAGGTCCTTGCAGGGTTTCTAGTCTGGGAATCATGAACCAGCTCTCAGAGAGCCGGCGGGCTAACTCTGTGATTACACAACATCCCTTGAACTGGATGAATGTGATTACAGCTTGCTATGAATCATGAGGTACCTGGCAGAAACAAAATCTTCTATAAAGGAAAATCTCTTAGACCTAAAGTTACTTGTACAATTTCTTATGTATGTTCAGGGCACACCATCTGCCCCCTCTCCTCCACACATTAAGAGGAAACATACCAGAAACAAGACCCACAAGAACTCCAGTGAATTAATGGGCTAATCAGACATGCTTTATGTTCACTAGATCAAAGACTGTCAGTAGTAAGCTTTTTATAAACCATAAAAAGAAACAGATTTGTCATGAGAAGGAATTCTAAAATTGAAAATAATAACTCAATGGATGGCCAGCCTTAACATCAGATTAGTTATAACTGACGAGAGAAGCGAATCAAGAGAAAATACACAGAATGGAGAAGGAAAAGGAGACAGCCAATACAGAAGGCTTAATTATATGTTCAGCTGGAGTCTTGGAGAGCAAAGAGAATGGGGCAGAAGCAATATTCCAAGTGATGATTGGGAACTTAACCCAACAAGCTACAAAGCTAAATGCTGAACAAATCCAGAGTAGGATACATTGAAGGATGAAATAAATACATCATGCGGTCATCTGAAGAAAGCTGACTTAATAATCAGACAAAATAGGCTTTAACAAAAGGCATTATTGAAAGTAAATCCTGGTAGTCCCCAAAAACTAAAGGTTCAATTTACCAATAAAAGTTGTAAGTGTACATACACCTAATAATTTGGGTCCAAACATATAAAAAAGGTTCAAATAGGAACAAGCAAACCTGCAACAGTTTACAGTGTCAATATATCCTTCTCAGCAAACAGAACAAGCTTCAGGGAGATTTTATACACACAAATTGGACCACAGAGAAAATTTCAAGCATCTTCAAAGGAGTAAAATTTAGAGTATCTGATTACAGTGCAGTTAAGGTAGAAACTGATAATATAAAGGATAACCAGAAAACCACTACATCTGAAAAATCAAGAAATGTACATCTAAATAAAGGTTCAAAGAAGAAAGTACACAAAGTATGCATTAAACTCAATGACAGTTCACATGAAAACTTTGAGAATGAAACAGACTATGCTTGGAATAAATTTAGAACTTTAAAATCGTGTATCACACTAAGATGAAAAGAATACCTCTCCTTTAAGGAAACAATTAACATAAATTAATGAAATTAAAACATACTGTAGAAAATGTCAACAAAGCCATAAATAAGCTGGTCTTTGATAAAAACTGAAGGGTAATGAGGGAGAGACAAATGGAGAAGAAAGAAAACCAACCTCAGAAATGACAAGGACATCACTACAGAATCTGTGGACAATAAAATAACTGTTAAAGTGATATTAGCAACAATTTTACATTCACCTATTTGAAAATTTAGACAAAAATGGACAAATTCCTTGAAAACTTTACCAAATCTGACAAAAAATTTAAAAATACAACTGTGTAATAAGATTATTAAATCTATTCAATTTAATTCAGAATACCACAGTGGGTCACCATTCCCTCCCATATTTAATTTTATATTCAAAGAGAAATATACACCCAAATGTTTGCAACAGCAAATTCTTTGAAACACTGATTGTTATCCCAGGATGGCAAATTTAACAATGTTAACAAAAAAATCTCTATAATTCACTGTGTTAACAGAATAAAGGAGAAAAACCAAAATCATCTCAATAAACCAAAAAAAAAAAAAACCCCAAAACCAACTTCACGTGTAATAAACTCAGGAAACTGGGAAAAATATGTACTCAATCCAAAGACACCAATAGAAAGTCTACAGTAAACATACTTAAGGGCTTCCCTGATGGCTGAGATGGTAAAGAATCCACCTGCAATGCGAGAGACCAGAGTTCGATCCCTGTGTTGGAAGATCCCTTGGAGAAGGGAATGGCTACCCACTCTGGTATTCTGGCCAGGAGAATCCCCATGGCCAGAGGAGCCTGGTGGGCTACAGTGCATAGGGTCACACAGTTGGACATGACTGAGTGACTAACATTTTCAAACATATTTAAAGAAGAAACACTGCTATCTTCCTGTGTGAGACAGGAACAAGATAAAGATGTTACCTGTTCTATGCAGTACTAGACTCATCCTGACCAGTGCAGCAAAAACAAAGTCAAATATAAAACCACTACAAGAGGAGAGATAAAACTGCCATATAGTTACAATCTAAAATTATTACAGTGATTTTTAACAGGTTTAGTATGATTTTAACACATAAAACCACACATTTTATATCTTGACAGTTGGAAAATAAATTTTTAGGACATACTGCAATACAACTTATGAAAATGAGTAACACCTATTTAAAAACAATACAGAAATTAAAGATGAGCCAGACTTCTATAAATAGTAGGATATGCCATATTCACAGTTATTAGACTCAATATTAGAAGACTCAAAGGTGCTAATTTTTCCTAATCTATAGTTTCAATGCTCAATGCCTAGTCAAAAGCTCAACAAGTTTTTTCTTTCTTTTCCGGTATCACTATAAACTGGTTCTAAAATTTATGTGGAGAAACAAAGGACGGGAAATAGCCAAGCTAGGTCTAAGAAGATGGAGTGGGACTTACATCACCATCTGAAATATGTTAAAGCACATTAAGTCAATACAGAAAACTAAGAACTCTATGGAATATAACAGTTCAGAGAGATTCATGTACAGATTTCCTGCAAAAGGAGAACTGCAGAGCTGCAGGAAAAGGATAGTTCCTTCAATAAATGCAAAAATTAGACTCAATAACCAACCCAAAACAAAACCCAAACTATTCACACTGCACTCAACTGAATTCCAGGCAGACTGCAAAGCTAAATATAAAAGATAAAACAATAAATGTCCCAGAAAAGACCACAAGAAACTATCTTCACACCACAGGTAAGGAAAAGATTACTAAATGGCACAGAAAGCTACAGGCAGGTAAGACTGAAAAATACAACATTAGAATACTAACTAGGTGGTTTGTAACACAATGATGAAGAGCTTATATATAGGATATATTAAGAACCCCTACTAATACAATGAAAAAATAAAAATCAACAGAACACCCAAAACCTTGTAAAAAGGGGATTTCCAAATGACCAACCTCACTAGTAACCTAGAAACGGCAACTTAACAACAAAAAAAACGTCATTCACCTATTGGAAAGAAAATTATAAAGCTTGACAAGGGCTGATTACGATGTGGGAGTAAACAAGAACCTTGTGCCTTTCCCAGTAATTCTACTTTATTCTGCTAAGTCACGTCAGTTGTGTCCGACTTTGTGCAACCCCATAGATGGCAACCTACCAGGCTCCCCTGTCCCTGGGATTCTCCAGGCAAGAACACTGGGGTAGGTTGCCATTTCTTTCTCCAATGCATGAAAGTGAGAAGTGAAAGTGAAGTCGCTCAGTCATGTCCGACTCAGCGACCCCATGGAGTACAGCCTACCAGGCTCCTCCATCCGAATTTTCCATTAGGTAAATACAAAAATGTGTGCATACAGTCTCTGAGAGAGAGAGATAACAGAAATTGCTATAGCCTTAACTATAATATCCTCAAACTGGAAATGCAGATATCCATCAACAATAGAATGGTATGTGAGACAAAAAAATACTATACATCAATGAAAATAAACCTATAGCTGCATGCAACATTCTGAATTTCATCAAAATTAAGCTAAAGTAGCTATAGATACAAAAAAATATCTATTTTGATTGCATTTTGTGTTCAAAGAATGGGTACAATTAAATATGTTTCCAAAGAGTAATTACTGTAAAAGCTAGGAGACCAATTACCTTCTGGAGGGGTGAGGGGACAGGCCAGTGACTGGGTGGGGGCATGAGCAAACTTCCAAGGCCCCAGCAGTGCTGTGGTCTTGATCTGAATTGTGGTTAGAGTTGCTCGTCTGGTGGTAACTTGCTAAGGCAGACATTTGTCTTCTCTGCGTTACACTTCACACTGAAAAAGACTTACCTTTTCATTTCAGACACCTGCCATTTCTTACACGCTGCTGTTTCTACGTTCACTCATGATTCCACCTACCTGGGTAACAAGGTGGAGGGCTGACAGTCCCCACTTCAACAGTGGCTGTTCCAACAAGAGGACGAGTTTCTGGAGAGGGTCGCACAACAATGTGAATGCACTCAGCACAACTCAACTGTAATTTTACAGTGCTTAGGATGTTAAATCTTGTTTTATATTTTACCACCATTAAAAAAAATGTGTAGTACCTCCAGATTTCATAATCCTCTGACCCCTGAGCTGTAGAAACAGTAACATTCTATAGGATGCTTTTATACTCTTCAGTCCTCTGGCCTTTTGGTCATGGCCTGGGGACTGAGTAAAATTCTACAAATGCACTCTCTAGTAGGTAACAATGTGAGTTTGCAAAATGAATTTTATCTTTGGATTTGCAGCCTTTTTTTTTTTTTTTACTACAAACCACTCAGTTTGCTCAATTCTAAGATGTTGAATAAAACAAAAGCTATTTAATATATTGATAATTTCACTTTTCTGTTATAATAAAACCGCAAGTGTCATTACAATATAGTTTTTACTGAGATACTCCCCTGAACCAGAACTGGAGGTGAGAGGTCATTCCTGCTCTTAATGAGAAAATTAAATAAGACTTCAGTGATGTTTAACTAGAACTTTAGAGAGAAGAGCTTTTGTTAAGAGTTCTGCCCTCATTTACATGGAGATAAGTTCCTTTTTGGTTAGGTGTCTTCCCCTCACCCATAAAAAGTCAAAATGAAATTTTCACTCTGGGTGGGGTGGGTGGAGGAAGGCATAACACAATAGTAGTCTCAGTTGAACTAGTTTTGGGGAACCCCATTTTGGTTCCATGAACTGCATCAGTAAAAGCTATATTGTAATGACGCTTGAGGTCTTAATGTAGCAGAAAAGTGAAATTAGAGATATATAAAAGTGAAATTATAGTAACTGCCTTTGTTTTTTTGTTTTTGATTCTCCACATGGGTTCTCTCAAACCTTTGTCAATGCGAACAAGACAGCGTGTGCTCAAGACTCTGTAAAGAAAAGATTTGTAAAAACACAACACTTAACACAAAATTTGAATTAACTTTATTTCCCCTACAGTCAACAACTTCTCTGCATTAAATTTTAAAGCAACAAAGTAAGATAAAATCCCCCAAATGACAAGGTATCAGAAATCCAGATTCAGTTACACTTCATTTGTGAAAATGTTGGACCATTTTATTTGTCTGTAAAAGAACCATCATCTGGGTCAAAAATGAATTCTATAAATCAAAGAGTATTCTACACTTTGGAAAAAGAAAATTGGCAGTAACATTCTCACTGAATATTGTAAATTATACTTTTCTTCATAAAAGGTACATACTATTCTGCATTTTTCCACCAAAAACAGTGGTGTAAGTTATGCTTGTTTATATTTAAAAAAAAAAAAAAAGGAAAGATAATCCTGTGGCAGGAAAAACCTTTCTTTCACTTTTACTAAACAGGAGAAAAATTTCAAGTCTATATAAAGTTGCCTATGAGCTGGAAAGTGAACATGTTCAATCTCCATTGACATTTTAGTGCATTTTTTGACAACTGTCACATTTTTAATAAAAGTAAGAAAATGCACATAGCATTAAAGAGTGTTTCATCAAATGCTTAAGGGATTAACAAAATATGGAGCAAAGGACAAAAGTCATTGTGATGGATGAAACTGTTGTAAAAATGAGAGAAAGCCAGAATTTTACAAATCCTTTGTCATTTTGAAGAGTCACACAAAACAAACTCTGGATACCTGTCCACTTTAAGGGTTTCTTCCTTAATCTTTTGTATGTAAACATAGTACTCAACTCAGGAGTAGGACACCAAACCCCAGCCTGCCAACAAGCAACATTCTGTGTGTTGCCATGATTGCCAAAGGATATAAATTTAGCCCTTGAATGAACCATGTATGGTATCTGCTCTGTAAGTACCTGGTGAAAACAACTGCTAACAGCAGCAATAATATTTCAACATTAAAAAAAAAAAAAACTACTTGAATCAATGAATTAGAGGTCCATCTTTAAAACAGCAGCTTCTTCTCAGAGCAAACAGTAAGCAATAGAAAATGTACATTTGATGAAACATTCTTTGCACTGGAGAAACATGAAAATAAATACAGTTCAAGGAAGTGTCCTCCTCATACCTCTTGCTCAGACCTGCACTAGCTTTACTGGTTCAAGAAGCTTGCATCACATTGTGTCATTTGTATTTTACATATTGCTATCTGGGTCATTCAAATAAAATGCAGGTCTTGTAAAAGAATAAAAAAACCTTGACAAGTATGCATGTGCCAGGGACCAAATTAGAGGGTTCTTTGGTGTGATTTGTCCAAATTTTCAGATTTGAAGGATAATATGTACCAATAAAAAAAAAACCTGCTGTTAAGACATGTACAGCAGTGCTCTGTCTTGCTTCACATTACAAATCGAAAACAGCTGTTCTCAATAAGCCAATTTTATTTTTTAAATCAGGTGTTGCCAGAGTTTTGTATGTTAACCTGGACCAGTGATGGTTCTGTACCCTCTGCTGCTGTGAAACACGACATGAGCTAAAGGCAAAGACCGGTTCTCACAAAGACATCTGCTTCAAGTTAGGAACCAGAACAGTGTTTTTAAACAGTCTTCTTAGATATTTTCTTGCCTTTCTTAAAAACTAGCTTATTTTTAATGTAGCCACGCTTCCTTTTCGCAGTCTAAAAAGAAAACAGAATACCTAGTGTTAGTGCAGGTTTCTTATGGATTAAAAATACGGATACACACATGGTTTACTGCAGAGTGGTGAAGACTGTCCTAATAAGCACTCAGCTCTTCCTGGGTCCGGTCTCCCTGAACTGTCAACGAGCACTCCCTGCTGCTCTACACCAAGGATGTGTAGAGATCCAGGATGAGCTGGACAAGGTCCTCAGCTTTATGAGGAAAGGACCACCACAGTGCTCCTCCAAAGCCTGTCATATGTCTTCGTCATCAAGTGAATGGACTCCGACCTGCCTTCTCAACCATGAAATGCTTAGCTCACATTTCTAAGCATGCTAGAGTATGCCTAGACTAAGGATTCAGAAACTGTTACTGGTGCTATTTAGGCTCCAAGAATTAGCTATGTCAGAAATCCTAATTAACTTGGTAACTTTTGGAGCCCCAATTCTCTTATCTGTAAAAATGAGGATGACCTATACTTATCCACAAAAATAAAAGAGAATAAAGTTACCTGGCACATTCTCCAGCACTTAAATATTCAAAACGAAACAAAACCCAAACACCAAGGGGAAAAAAACAAAACCGTAACATCCTTTGAGTTTCATACATGTTTAAAAAAAAATACTGTCAAACTGATGTCTGTGGTGTAAGAAACAAATTACTGCAAAAATGTTTGCTATCTTAAGAGTCTCACAAGATAAATCATATAGGACATGTGTCTGACAATCTGACATTTTCGTAGACACTGAAAAAAAGCAACACTTTTTATCATAATTCAATTCAACAAGTAATTCAATGCACCATCAAAGCACTGGGTCAGCAGTGGGTGAAGATTCAAGAGGTTGATTCCTCGATTCAATTCTCATATTTAAATATAACTATTGAGGTGGTTTCAGAAACTTTGGTAGCTCAGATGGTAAAGAATCTGCCTGCAATGTGGGAGACCCAGGTTCAATCCCTGGCTCAGGAAGATCCCCTGGAGAAGGGAATGGCACCCTACTCCAGTTTCTTGCCTGGAAAATCCCCTGGACAGGAAAGCCTGGCAAACTTTAGTCCATGGGGTTGCAAAAGAGTTGGACACAAGTGAGCGACTAACACTTCCATTTTTCAGAAACTTTGGCAAATGCTTATCGTGTACGTACCTATTACGATGCTCACATTAAAACAATTCAAAATTTTTCCAACAGGAACAAAAATATGGGGCAAAATTCAATCCTTAAGATCACAAAAATTAACTACTGCTAACTTGTCCACAACATATATTACCTTATTATTAGGACAAAAAGTAAAAAAAAAAAAAAAGTTCAGAGGGTACAATTTGTAAAACTTTAAACCAGGCCAAGAGTTTATTATCATTACCCCCAGATTTCTCACCTGAAACCTCTTCTAGGAGCTCCTGTAAGATGCCCCAGGTCTCTACAAGCGTGAACTAGGCCCTCAGGGTGCTGGCTCTCTCGGAGCACTGAGCGGGCAGTCCTGGACTACCACTCCCAGGGCCTCAGCCCCACTGGGACGGCAGTGGCCGGACAACTCTCACAGTGGCTGCTCTACTCATCCCCTCAAAAGCAGAAACTGGGACGGGGACAGGAAAGCAGAACGAAAAGCATTCCTGCTGGTACAAACTACTTATAAAGCCATGCAAATCAGAAATACAAGATTCACATTGGTGGCAACTTGAATACATGTTTGGGGCATACAAGACAGATGGATTTTTATTTATCCACTCACTTGCCTATTTGGGAGAACTGATGGGAAGACAAGAGAGACCAGCTTAGGATCAGCAGGACCGCTAGTTCATCGGCCATGTTTCTCAGAAGAGGGGAGCTTCACGGCGCTGAGATGTCCGAGGAGGGACTGCCTGCCCTGGGCCTGGCAGCACGCGCTCTGGCCTCTGCACTGACGTGAGCCACCCGTTTCCCCACCGTGTGCTCACGAGACACCGATCACTCGACACGACTGACACAGTGAGCGCCAGCTCTCTGACACTCTCAATACATTAGTTAAGACACGGTAACCTATTCCTGGCACAGAAGGATTCATTTAAAGTTTCCATTTACATATCATACAGTTAACAGCACTTTTATAGTATAAACTGAATTTGTATTCTGAGCATATCTGAAGTATATTTTAAGTAATACAAAGTGAAAAGTGTTAGTTGTTCAATCATGTCTGACTCTTTGCGACCGCCATTCCCTTCTCCAGGGGATCTTTCTGACCCAGGGATTGAACCCTGGTCTCCTGCACTGGAGGCAGATCCTTTACCGACTAAGACACCAAGGAAGCCCCTTCAATGATTTAAAATAACTGATCTGGACAATGTAAACACAAGCATCTTTCAAGACTTAAGACTAAAATCAGTCTAATAACAACTAGTATTATTAAGGGTTGTACTTTAAAATACAATCTTCATATTTCATCTGACTGCTCATTATTTTCCATCTCCCACAGAGGGCAAACCATATAAATACTCATTTTCAATAGTTTTTATAACAAAGATTAGACTTATTTGGTTTAAGTGAGCCATAATGACCTCTAATAAAAGGCTTCATGTCTTACTAAGTATTACAAAAGGACTGCAATGGTCTCATCATCATAATTCTGCCTACAAGCTTTTTCGTGACAATTATACTTAATAATTATCTAAAGATAAATTTTTGGAGGATTCAGGACTCAATTCAACTTGAGCTTTTTTTAAATTCAATGAATAATATAGTAACATTGTACTGAGACTGGAACGTGAAAATGCTATATAAATTTGCTTTGACCAAACAATCATGAATGAATCACAACTGTTAGTGAGTGTTTGGCATTTTTACTTTCACAAAGGTTCAGAAACTGATGGCCACAGACACACATCTTACTTTACAAACTAGTCTTTGTAATGGGATTGGCACAAATTAAAGCTAGAATGTCTCCGAAAACTCTTGGCTCAGTTCACTGATAACCATTCTTCCCATGAAGAACTCTCCAGAAGCAGCTGCTTCCTGGGGTAGCTTGAGTGCTCAGTTTGTAAAGACTGCCCTCAGCAGGCTGGCACTTGATATCTACTTTGTATTTAAGCCTTGGTCTTTACAAATCTGGCAAATGAAAACCTATTAGCAATTTTTAATAATTTTTCAGACAAACTGACCGATCTTGAGTTATTCTTTTATAGACCTGACTTCATTTGGTACCCACCTTCTTTGACAAATACTTCTGTTTGGGGAAAATGTTGGTTACTCGAGGTTTGTGGTCTAGTGTCTCCCTGTTATCAGGGGCTTTCACTTTATATATCCTTACAAGCCAGTGCTCTGACGTGAAGGCCTCCTCCAAATGCTTGAATTTAATGTCCTTGTTTCCAATCTCAGCATTACGTGTCCTATCAAAACCTGGAGGTGTACGGAAATCCAGCTGCAAAAGTGACATGAGTACTGGAGGTTAAACATACTGGAAAACATTCAGTATTAGAAGGGAGTGTTATCACCAGAGTACAACTCTCTCCTTTTAAACTAGGGAAACAGAATCAGAGTGATATACTGTTAACAGTCCTCATACGCTGCTCACCAGACAGGAAGAAATCAGCAAGAGAGAAACTCAACGTAAGAATTAGAATGGACGAGCAGCCTGCAGGCACAAAAAACCCAAAACAGCAAAATGAAATCCATGAAACCCTTCTTATAGTTTTTCAGAGCAAATGCACAGAAGGGCCTCCCTGCCTGGACCTTGCACTACCAGATTACTTTGTCAGCCTCAAAGTTCTTCATCTTGCAATTCTGCATGACTGGCTCCTTTCTATTCTCTGGTCTCAGCCCAAATACCATCACTTCAGGGAAATCTTTTCTTTAGATTGATGACTGAGAAGTCTCCTCCACTGATTCTTTTATTCTTTTACTCTATAGTGTTTGTTGCTAAAATTTTTATTTTCAAAATTATCTGCATCCTCCATTAGGCGGTAAGGTGCACGATGACTTTACCTTATTCAGTGTGGCTCTATCTCACCAGTGCTACTTGTGAAATCAGAGCACAAGTAAGCCTAATGCTAACCATCCTGAAAGTGGCAACCAAAAAGGACATTAAACCAAACCAAGGGAAGATTAACGAGAGATGAGAAGAGCAAAAAATGGAGGAAAGGGAAAGGATTTTAACAAATTCTCAGAGTAGGTTTATGCTGTCACATAGAAACTAAGTGAATCCAATTTAAAAATAAGACCAGAAAACAAATCTTGTCCAATGAGGGAATAACTTGTTATTACATATCTTACAACAGGAAAGTTATACTTCATGTCTTGAACATATTCTTGAGTAGGGAAAAGCATCAAAATGAATGCATGCTAGATGCATGGCTTAGAGCTCTTTAATGCTATTATTAGTCAACAGAGAAACTAATCTTTCACCCATTTTCTGGGGCAGCTAATTATTGTGCCCTTAGTGCTTCTCTCTTAGCATAGCATGAGTTTAGAGACCAGGCAGTTTGCCTTCAAAAGAAATCAAAACACAAACAAAAACTTAAACCTAGTAGTAAAATTATTATTTTTTAAAGCTACTTGCAGAGTAATTACAAATGAGTAATGCAGAAACATTATCTTGATCCATGGTATTTGTAGAAAATTAAACAATCAATTTTCCCTCTGCCTTCTAGTATCAACCAGAAAGCAGCATGGAACCACAAAGTTTTCAATATAACCTTAGCACGAAGGTATAACTTGGTATGACAGTCATGCAATATAAAGGTTAGGAAGAACAGTAGAGGCCACCAGGAGCCCCATTATATACAGGTAAGGAAAAAACCAAGCCCAGGGAGAATGTGACTCATCCAAGGATTACATGACATGATAGAGCCCGATCTGGACCCCAGGTTTGTGACAGTTGCTGTTTGTTCCTTCTGCCACAATGCTTCCCTGTCCATTCATTCCTTTCATTGACTAAATCTTTTGTAGCACATCATTCTAATTTTCTGGGAAACACTGACCTAGAGAGTCCCAGCTATTTGAGGTAATGGAGAACAGGGAGAGAATAAATGTGTGAAATGACTAAATAATCCAACCCTTTAATTTCTGGCTTTCCCTCACCAGGCAGTAGAGTAGGCTACTTAAGATCACACTGCTTCCCAACTGGAAGACCTCTCCCTGGGAGAGCAATGTTTTCCAAAAACATGAAGTCAAAAAAAAACAGGATGGCAGGCAAGGGTTGGATTTAAGCCTCTATTAATTAACATTTTGGAAAGAAACCTCTGCTCTAAAAAATATTTCTTCATTTTTCACACAGAAGTTTCAGAAAGTAAATTTAATAGAGTAGAAAAAATTTTAGATGAGCACATTTTTCTTTAGAGCACAACCAAAATATTATCCTGCTTTTTAGAGTTAAACAAGACTATTGTTAATATTCCTATGAATAAAGATTAAAGAAAAAATCTAGAATAAAGCTTATAAAGTAAAGATTATAGAAAAAAACAAAGATTATAACTAACCTGCATTTCTCCAAATCTGTAGTATGACATTTTATACATAAGGCAATTCAACAAAGTAGGGGATCCTGCTTTGTCTACACGGAATTCTCCTTGTGAGGTGAAATAGTCACTTTCCTATAGGAAAGAATCCAGAAGTTTCTGTGTCAGTTTAATATGACATATTCACTACTACAGGTTCCCTTTTCATTTCCCCATAAGAGCTAGCTTTTGAGGTTATCTTCATAAAGCCATATTTAGTTAAATCTCAAAAAAAACACAGTAGCAGAAGACAAATTTATAATGTGATCTCTTAAAAACCCACAAAACTATCATGGGTGTTTAACACTCAGTCCAGAAATTATTTATTAAAAGAAAAAAGTATCCAAGAAAACATAGAGAACAACAGTTTGCTGGATGATGGAGAGTAATTAATTTTACCAGATTTTAAACCATGTTATAATAAAACCTCAATAATTATTTTAAAAAAAATGGTACCAACACCATGAATTAATACTAGGTATGCTGACTCTCTCCAACTGTGTCCTCTTCCCCAGCCATTCATTATTCCTTTCCAGAGTTTTCCTAAATTTGTTTTATTTTTCCACATGACAGTCAAAACAATTTTTTTAGTTGGGAGGGGAACATTTAGAAAACTCTTACAGCAATTTTTATTGTGAGCTCATCAAATTTATAAATTAACCTCTGAGAGGGCCAATCTGATACTACTGACAGAAATTTCTTTTCTAGGAATTTACCCTACAGAGATACTAAAATGTGGGCAAAATGATGAGAGTTACTTATTGCACCACTATTTCAGATTTAAAAACTAGAAAAACCTTAATATCCATTAACAGGGACAGGTTAAATAAATCATAGTGCACACATGCAATGGAACACACTCGGTTCAGTTCAGTTGCTCAGTCGTGTCCAGCTCTTTGCAACCCCATGAATCGCAGCATGCCAGGCCTTACTATACAGATGTAAAAAAAACAGAAATGAAGAAGGATCCCCATATTTTAATATGTGAAGATCTCCATAGAATATTGTGAAATTAAAAAAAAGGCAAAAACAATGTGTATATTTTTCTACTAGTTATCTGCTTCAATTAGAATAAGAAAATAATAAGAGATTTACCATGGACTTTTTTCTTTTTTTGCGGGGGGGGGATAAACTTTTACTGTATGTCCCTATATATTTCATTTTTTGAACCATGTGAATGTGTAAATTACCTCCTCACAAAGCACAGAAAATTAGGATTTTTCTCTACGCAAATGTTCAACACATATCTCAATCTATCATGTCACAATTTTAACATTGCTAAAAGCAAATCCACAAGTGAAAACACTCACATACTTGGAAGATTAAGACCAATGTAAATACAAGGAAATACTATTTATTAATAGTAGTTAAGGGATAATATCGGGTAGTTAAGCATTTATGTTTAAATAGGAAATCTGGGGTTTTACTCAACTTTACCCCTGTCACACAAAACACATTCCCATGTTTTCCCAAAAGGTCCTTTTATTCTGGATCAGCAGTGAATCCTACTCTCCTCTTTTATGCCTTCATCATGTAACCTCACTGCTGGGTGCCCATCCTCTCTGAGCTCATAGCTGAGTGGGAGGATACAACACAGTCTACCTACAAAACAGGCTGGACACGACCTGATGAGTAGAGACATGGATGTACCACAGAACGACCTCTGCCAAGGGGACAGAACTGTTGTAGGGAAGGTACCCAAGAAGAAAAGATCATAACATGAATGTCAGATGAGCCAAGGAAAGAAAACACAAAACAAGTTTCATGGGCTAGGGGAGAGTGACAGAGTGGAAAACGTTGCTAGAAGGACAAGAAGCCAGCAAAGGGAAGTATTAAGGGGTTGCATTCTGAGCTAAGCGGTTTTGATTTTGTACCAATGCTTTCCTATTTCAATCATCATTCTGATTATTCTAAACCAGTCATGAGGCTGAGGGTTCATCTACATTACCAGAAAATCTCATAACAGCACTACAAGTGAATTATTCCTGGCATCTCTATTAGTTGTCAACTGAAATGGCCCTCATCACCGCCATTAACACTAGAACCTACAACAAGACCTACTGCTCGAACCATATAATGAACTTGCCCACAGCACCAGGCTGACAGCAGCAGGGTTTAGCTGCAACTCTTACCTGTCTGCTTTTTTTTCCAAGGCTCCTTTCCTTAAACTAATGGAGGCTTAAACAAAAAAAAGCTGTAAAGTAACATGATCAATGTCATGTTAGATTGGGAGAGGAAACAGACTAAGGCAAAGGCAGCAATTTGAAGGCTACTGTCTTATTTCAGGTTTATGAGCACTGGGGTCAATACCAGAGTGGAAGCAACAAAAATGGAAGGAAAGGGTAGGCTGTAGGAGTAAAAGCAAGAATCTTGAAAAGAAACTGTTTCCTAGAGGAGAATGGGAGTACCAGATTTCAAAAGTTTTAAACCTGGGAAAATGCTTATGCTGTCTTTAGTAAATAGTAGAGTGAGGGACTGCTCTGGAGACAGGATGATGATAACAAATACAATGCAGTCAGAAAGGGAAGAGGGTTACCTGCACTCTGGGAATGGTCCTTCACATACCAAGAACGACCTAGTTTCTTACCCGAATATCTTTTGGATGTTCCCCTTCAGCTATCCTAACCATCCAGAGAAACTTGTTGATGTCGTCACCAGAATAGCCAATAACCCCTCCAAAAATAATCAAAACATAATCTACGTCCAGACTCCTCATGATTTTATAGGCTGCTGTTTCATTTGAAGACATAGCCTTTCCCACCTAAAGAATAAAAAAAAAGTGAGAATATGTGTTCTTAATCCCCAAGTAACACTAAAAATAAACATGAATGCACATTTTTACCTTAAAATAGAATGCATCTCAAAAGTTTGATTTACATGGAATTCCTTTTATAGAAACAATCTATGAATTCAACAAATTCATGAGATTTATAAGCACCTCCCTTACTATAACCAACTACAGCATAAATGTCAAAATCAGGATATGTGCTCTTATATTTTCCTAAAATTTGGTCGCATTAAATTAACATTTTAATATGAAAGCAAACAAGCTTAAAAGAAGTAGAATTTATCAAAATCCCAGGCTGGGGATGACCATCCATCTAGCTAGAACAATTATATCCTTTTCTTCAGTCTACCAAACATCTAATGATTAGCCACAACACTAATACAAACAAAATTCATTTGGCTAACACCTAGCTATCTATTTAAAATCTTTAGTGAACATAGAGGTGATTACTTTAATTAACGTAAATTATTTAATAGGTAGAGAACATAATGTGCATGTTCAGAAAACACAGTGTACTTGCCTTACACATCTGCAAATAATTTTAACTTACAAAAAGGAAAATATAAGATAAATACAGTAAGTTTCAGATTTTGCCTCATTCTCCAGCATACAGCCTCTGATTCTGAATGATATGTAAACAAATTCTAGTCTTAAAAACCAAATAAGTAAGCATACCTTGAATCACTTTACTGAACAAACATGTAGACAAGTATGTTGAAAATTCAACAAACAAAAAGTACTTTCCCCTACAGTTTTCCTACTTAATCACAAGTGAAGTCTGATGTCTAAGTAGTAAACAAAGGTTTGTAACTTTTGGTCTTTTGTTGGTCAAGTTCTTACCAGTGCTATGTGGCTGTTATTCCAGGTGTTGTTATCCACCAGAGTGGTTCTATTAGCCATCCCAGCAATCTGATAGCCGTAATCCCACCAAGACATCACTCGGGCATGTTCATCTGTATTCTGCCTTAGCCAAAAGTAAGCTTCTCTGAAATCATCTAAAATATTCCTGGTTCTGAAAAGAATCACAATATTCATTTAAATAAGACCTTATAAATGTGAAGATGGTTTCTTAAAATCTTGGGGTGCCAGGCCACTAAATAATTTCGTATTTTAAGGATGGTAGTTAAAAAGCCTCCAGGGTAGGGAAGAAGGGAAAAAAAAAAAAAAGAAGAGCTAGACTAGTGCTTCTTCTACATTAATAGGCATACAAACCACCAGGCTATCATGTAAAAAAGCAAATTCTGATTTAGTAGTTCTGAAATGGAGCCTGATATTGCACAAGTCGGAAGAGCACCCACGTGAAGGAGAAGCTGGGGTGGGAATGTAGGGGAAGTACAGAAACCACCTGTTGTTAACTTTCAGCTGCATCAGAATCCCTGGGGCACTCCTTAAAACAAGATTCCTGAGTCTCACCCCCAGGTTTCTAACTCTACATGCTTAGGTGGAGTCAAGAATGTACCTGTCTAATGGGTTTCCTGGTAATGATGATGCTGTGTCCAAGCACGACACTTTGAGAAAGACTAATGTGTATGTTATATATGCAAAGATATTCAGATAGACCTCTGAATTCTATCTTTTGAGACCAGAGAAAAGAGCAGGTGTGGAATCCTTTTGTAGTCAAGCCATCTTCTTACCCATCATGATTGTAGGAGGCCAGGACCACGCTTGGGCTGGAGTAGGCATTGCTTGTGACCCAGGTGCAGTGGACTGCAAACATCATCAACAGCATCAGCATCAACATGGTGACAATGCTCTTTATATTAGGACCTAATCCCTCTTCCGTTTTCTCCTGCTCAGTTACATGCTTCCTCACTTTGCCTGCCTGAAAATACAGAAAACTGATGAGCCAAATTCATCATCTGACTTGCTTTCATTAAGACATTACATGGAGAAGTTGGGAGAATGTCATCTATCAATTTAATTCTTTCAAGAGGAGAATGTATAACCATTAGGAATTCTTGTGTGGGTCATACAATGTTTTCTAAAAATTATCAAGGTAGATTGTCAACGAGAAGAATTCCTGGAACCAAACCCAATCCAGGAACTGGCTGCAGAGCAAAATCTCTCCCGTAAGAAGTTGCTTCGGAACTCAATTGACCTTATGTTTACATAAATACAAAGGGGAGAACCAAATGGTCTCATTCTGGCAACCTTTCCTTATAAAAAAACTGAATTTCTCATCCTGAAAAAAGCAATGTTCAGTTATAATCCAGGACTTTGTAGGACTTTAGTACAGGAAAAAAAAACAACACATTATCAGAATGAGTTTTCCAATTTCCAAACCGTAAATGAATAGGCTTGTTAAAATCAAGACTGTATTTTTGAAAACAAAACAATAAACCTCATCAAAAACCAGGATAGAACAGGACAGAGTCAGAGGGTCTAAACTGCAAGGTTAATTATTAAGAAACCACAAAACAAAAATAAACACAATAGCAGGCATGTGCTTTAATAGCACTAATCTGTATGAATGATATGGGACCTATCATAGTAAGGAAAGAAAAATTTTAAAGTGCTACTTAAACACCTAGTTAATATAGTAAAGTTTGTTGTTCAAGTCTTTCCACACTTCCACCAAATCTAATTCTGCTCTGTTTCCTGAGATCTTAAAAGTGAATTACATTATATGGGCCCAGCACCTAGTACTAATGAACTGGAAACTTTTTGTTTTAAAGGCAGTTAGTACCCTTCATATGGGGTTTCCTAGGTGGTGCAGTGGGTAAAGAATCCACCTGCCAATGCAGGAGACGTGGGAAGATTCCCTGGAGGAGGAAATGGCAACCTACTCCAGTATTCTTGCCTGAAAAATCCCATGGACAGAGGACCTTGGCGGGCTACAGTCAATGGGGTCACAAAGTGTCAGACAAAACTGAGCATACACAGTATCCTTCATTTACTATTCAGTCTACCAGATATTTAAAAAGTTTACACTGAATATGAACTTCAAGGATAAACCCTTGTGCACACAGTTTCAGAAAGATTTATAGCGTTAAATTTTATGTAATTTAGTAAGAACATCAGCTTTTTGCTCTCAAAATTGGGTTTAGTTTAAAAACCTGACCCAAAAGGTGATTATATACTCTGGTGACATTCTATTTTCTTATTCTGAGTGAAAAGACGAAGTGTCAGTCCGTCTAGATTCTTGTTTAACCACACTTAATATGTATGGTTCTTACTATGGTGGAAAAACAAAACACATAAAACTTTTAAAAGCCTTACTTTAGATTTCCCACCTTATCATACAAATTTCCTGGGTTTCTCTTGTCATCCTCATCACTGCTGTCCTCCACAGGCGGGTTTTCCCTTTTCATGTCATCCCCCAAATAGTGCTCAAAAACATTTGAGAAGGCAATTGCAGACAGCATGCAGACGACTGGAGTCAAGGTCAACATCAGCCGCACCATCACGCCCGCAAAGTAGACGGCACTGATGGCGTACAGTGCAACTGCAAAGACAAGTTCTCTTGTAATACTTCAGGAAAGAAAGGGTCCCAGGAAGACCCACTGAATATTCAAAACTACTTCAAAGGACAATCGAAACACAGACAAACATTTCATAAAAGGGCTGTTTTTAAACCGACAATCTGAACCAATTTCAAAGTCATATTTAGAGATTATAACTAGTATTGACCAAATAAACACTGCATATCAATAGTTGAGAGAAATGTATCAAGATTCAAATTAATTATAGCTATTATGGGGAATGAGACAATTTGTTATTTGTCAACAGCGTCACACATTAGAAAAATCCATAAGAGAAAAATGTGTTTGGTGAATTATATTATTAGGCACAGTAAGTTTATAGAATGAAATAGAGTCTATGAAAAGCTCATAACAATATTTGGCATAAAGCCTGCATTAAAGTAAGAATAGGATGAGAAGAAAAAATAATTTATTAACCAAAGGAGGAACTTATGAAGCTATTGCCAAGAAACTTTAAAAATCTGGAAGTACTTTCCAACAGTCAAACTGTTCCAGATAATGTGCTCACTATGGGGAAAGGCTCTATTCATTTCTGGCTAGAGGCTGTGACTTTACAAAGTTACTGAGTCATCTGAGTGCCCATCTCACTTGAAACGATTCATATTTTTTTCCTGACTAAAAAATACATTTACTATACAATATTGTTTATCTCAGTGAATTTTTATATGCATATACCTATGTAATTGCCACCCATACACAAAACATCTGTATCCCTCCTCAGGAGAAGCCCTCATGCCTCTTCCTAGTCAATAACCACTACACTCTTCCATGAAACAGGTAATCACTATTTGAACTTTTAAAGCAATAATTTAACTTTCCTTATTGTTAGTTCAGTTCAGTTGCTCAGTTGTGTCCGAATCTTTGTGACCTCATGGACTGCAGCAAGCCAGGCTTCCCTATCCATCACCAACTCCCGCAGCTTGCTGAAACTCCTATCCATCAAGTCAGTGACACCAGCCAACCATCTCGTCCTCTGTCATCCCCTTCTCTTCCTGCCTTCAATCTTTCCCAGCATCAGGGTCTTTTCCAATGAGTCAGTCCTTCACATCATGTGGCCAAAGTACTGGAGCTTAAGCTTCAGCATCAGTCCTTCCAATGAATATTCAAGATTTATTTCCTTTAAGGATTGACTGGTTTGACCTTCCAGTCCAAAGGATTTTCAGGAGTCTTCTCTAACACCACAGCTTGAAAGCATCAATTCTTCAACGCTCAGCTTTCTTTAAGGCCCAACTCTCACATCCATAGATGACTATTGGAAGAACCATAGCTTTGACTAGATGGGCCTTTGCCAGCAAAGGAATGTCTCTGCTTTTTAATATGCTGTCTAGGTTTGCCACAGCTTTCCTTCCAAGGAACAAGTGCCTTTTATGAAAGTAACATGGCTGAAGCCACCATCTGCAGAGATTTTGAAGCCCACTATTTCCCCATCTATTTGACATGAAGTGATGGGACTGGATGCCATGATCTTTGTTTTTTGAATGTTGAGTTTTAAACCAGATTTTTCGCTCTTCTCTTTCACCAAGAGGCTCTTTAGTTCTTTGCTTTCTGCCAAAAGGGTGGTATCATCTGCCTCTCTGAGGTTATTGATATTTCTCCCAGCAATCTTGATTCCAGCTTGCGCTTCATCCAGTCTGGCATTTCTCATGATGTACTCTGCATATAAGTTAAATAAGCAAGGTGACAATGTACACCCTGGACGTACTCCTTTCTCAACTTGGAACCAGTCCATTGTTCCACGTCTAGTTCTAACTGTTGCTTCTTGACCTGCATACAGATTTCTCAGGAGGCAGGTCAGGTGGTCTGGTATTCCCATCTCTTGAAGAATTTTCCACAGTTTGTTATAATCCACACAGTCAAAGGCTTGAGCAAAGTCAACGAAGCAGATATTTTTCTGGGATTCTCTTGCCTTTTCTATGATCCAACACATGTTAGCAATTTGATCTGGTTGTACCTTTTCTAAATTCAGCTTGAACATCTGGAAGTTCTCAGTTCATGTACTGCTGAAGCCTATCTTGGAGAATTTTGAGCATTACTTTGCCAGTGTGTGAGATGAGTGCAACTGTGCAGTAGTCTGAGCATTCTTTGGCATTGCCTTTCTTTGGGACTGGAATGAAAACTGACCTTTTCCAGTCCTGTGGCCTCTGCTGGGTTTTCCAAATTTGCTGGCATACTGAGCGTGGCACTTTAACAGCATCATCTTTTAGGGTTTGAAATAGCTCAGCTAGAATTCCATCACCTCCACAAGCTTTGTTTGTAGTGATGCTTCCTTATTCTTAAACTTTATAGAAATAAAATTATATAAAAATATTCTCTTTTGTACTGTCTTGTTTACCCATGCTATTCTTGTATTAATTGTTGTGCTGTATTCCACTCTAAAATGCATAAGAATCTCTTTTTTTCTACTGCTGATAACCTTTGGAATGTTTCTAACTAGGGGCTATTATGGATAAATCTGCTATGTACTTTCTAAGACATGCCCTTTGTTAGACACACAACACAAATCATGAACGGGGCAATATGTTAAGCTAATTCTTCTTGAGTGATGTAGTATTAACATGGCTTTCTCCAAAGTCCACTGACCTATATAAACCAGAAAAGAATGAGTGCCATTCTTTGGTTAGCACCCGCTGCTGCTGCTGCTGCTGCTGCTAAGTCGCTTCAGTCGTGTCCGACTCTGTGAGACCCCATAGACAGCAGCCCACCAGGCTGCGTCTATGGTTAGCACCTATGCAGATGCTATTTTCTCTCTCCTGACTTCACTCTGAAACTCTAACTTCTGAGTGTCATGCATGGTCCAGGCCATGTACTTGTACAAGATATTTGCTTGTGTGACCCTGTGCATATTACAAACCATTTTCAGTTTCAGGTTTTATCTTGAACAATGGCTTTAAAATAGTTTGCAATTCTAAGTCTTGTTGGTTGAAAATTACACAAATCTATCAGCCAAGAGGATATTTACTTACAGGTGATTCTTATTCTATTACAAAATGTACTTTCCACTGAAATTTTTTGGATCATGGATGCCCCTGCAAAAGCCTTCCTACTTAGACAGAATTAACTGAGAAAACATAGTCAAGTCTATTCTGTCAACAAAGTTATAATTTTCCAATTCTCAGCCACAGACTATCATTACATTAACCTCTCAGAAAACAGTAAGTTGAATGAAAAGCTTATATACTAGTCCAAAATTTAATAATTAAGAGTATATATAATGCAAATTCACTTAAGTTTTCTTGGTTAAGCACTTATGCAAAGTAAGAGAGGAAAGTTTACCTTTATGCAAAGTCAAGCAATGACAAAACTTTAAGGTAGAACGATAATCTCAATAACAAAAATAAACCAAAGTATATATTAAAAACCTCTTACCAAACACTCTTTCATCGTTGATATTTTTAATGCAGAACCACAGGCCTGCTGGGAAGGTACACACAAGAATATGTAGATCAAAGAAGAAAGATACCCAAGTTGTAGGTTGATGCTCAGACACTGATGCAATAATTGGAATGTGTATTTTTGCATACCTGGTATTAAAGAAGTTAACGTTATTTAAAATTAAATGATAAAACAGAAGTTCCTTCTAGGTGAATAAACTTTCTTTGATTGTACTAATAGATATGGTTCCCGTCTCTCCCTCTTCTGGCTTAAAAGTACATTCCAATGTTACCTGCTATAGTGGATATAAACCTGACACACACTGGTAAAACCAAAATCAACATACTTCCCCCTAAAATTAGAATTATCTAAGGCCAGTTATAAAAGTGTTGGCTCTGACTTCTACCACAAAAATCCTTGCTCAAATAGGAATTTCTTTGGCACTTGTTCTGATGCTGTAAAGAACAATATTGCATAGGAACCTGGAATGTTAGGTCCATGAATCAGAACAAATTGGAAGTGGTCAAACAGGTGATGGCAAGAGTGAACATCAACATTTTTGGAATCAGTGAACTAAAATGGAATGGAATGGGTGAATTTAACTCAGATGACCATTATATATACTACTGTCGGCAAGAATCCCTAAGAAGAAATGGTGTAGCCATCACAGTCAACAAAAGAGTCCAAAAATGCTGTACTTGGATGCAGTCTCAAAAATGACAGAATGATCTGTCTGTTTCCAAGCCAAACCATTCAACATCACAGTAATCCAAGTCTATGTTCTGACCAGTAATGCTGAAAAAGCTGAAGTTTAATAGATCTATGAAGACCTACAAAACCTTCTAGAACTAACAGCAAAACACGACGTCCTTTACAGAACTAACAGCAAAACACGACGTCCTTTTCATTATAGGGGACTGGAATGCAAAAGTAGGAAGTCAAGAACTACCTGGAGTAACAGGCAAATTTGGCCTCGGAGTACAGAATGAAGCAGGGCAAAGGCTAATAAGAGTTTTGTCAAGGGAACGCACTGGTCATAGCAAACACCCTCTTCCAACAACACAGGAGAAGACTACACATGGACATCAGCAGATGGTTAACACCGAAATCAGACTGATTATATTCTTTGCACCCAAAGATGGAGAAGCTCTATACAGTCAGCAAAAACAAGACTGGGAGCCGACTGCAGCTCAGATCATGAACTCCTTATTGCCAAATTCAGACTTAAATTGAAGAAAGTAGGGAAAATCACTAGACTATTTGGGTATGATCTAAATCAAATCCCTTACGATTATACACTGGAAGTGACAAATAGAATCAAGGGATTAGATCAGATAGAAAAGAGTGCCTGAAGAACTATGGACGGAGGTTCATGACATTGCAAAGGAGGCAGGATCAAGATCATCCCCAAGAAAAAGATATGCAAAATGGCTGTCTGAGGAGGACTTACAAAGAGCTATGAAAAGAAGAGAAATGAAAGGCAAAGGAGAAAAGAAAAGGTATACCCTTTTGAACTCAGAGTTTCAAAGAATAGCAGGGAGAGATAAGAAAGCCTTCTTCAGTGATCAATGCAAAGAAATAGAGGGAAACAATACAATTGTTTTAGGAAAGACTAGAAATCTCTTCAAGAAAATCAGAGATACTAAGGGAACTTTTCATGCAAAGATGGACACAATAAAGGACAAAAATGGTATGGACCTAACAGAAGCAGACGATATTAAGGACACATGGCAAGAATACACAGAAGAACTATACAAAAGAGATCTTCATGACCCAGATAATCATGATGGTGTGATCACTCTCCTAGAGCCAGACATCCTGGAATACAAAGTCAAGTGGGCCTTAGGAAGCATCAGTATGAACAAAGCTAGTGGAGTTGATGGAATTCCAGTTGAGCTATTTCAAATCCTCAAAGAAGATGCTGTGAAAGTGCTGCACTCAATATGCCAGCAAATTTGGAAAACTCAGCAGTGGCCACAGGACTGGAAAAGGTCAGTTTTCATTCCAATCCCAAAGAAAGGCAATGACAAAGAATGCTCAAACTACCGCACAATTGCACTCATCTCACACGCTAGCTCAGTAATGCTCAAATTTCTCCGAGCCAGGCCTCAACAGTATGTGAACTTCCAGATGTTCAAGCTGGATTTAGAAAAGGCAGAGGAACCAGAGATCAAACTGCCAACATCCGCTGGATCATCAAAAAAGCAAGAGAGTTCCAAATCGGGAAAGGAGTATGTCAAGATTCTATATTGTCACCCTGCTTATTTAACTTATATGCAGAGTACATCATGAGAAACACTGGGCTGGATGAAGCACAAGCTGGAATCAAGACTGCCAGGAGAAATACCACTAACCTCAGATATGGAGATGACAGCACCCTTATGGCAGAGTAAAGAACTAAAGAGCCTCTTGATGAAAGTGAAAGAGGAGTGTGAAAAAGGTGACTTAAAACTCAACATTCATAAAACTAAGATCATGGCATCTGGTCTCATCATTTCATGGCAAACAGATGGGGAAACAGTGAGACTTTATTTTGGGGGGCTCCAAAATCACTGCAGATGGTGACTGCAGCCATGAAATTAAGATGCTTGCTCCCTGGATGAAAAGTTATGACCAACTTAGCACATTAAAAAGCAGAGACATTATTTTGCCAACTAAGGTCCGTCTAGTCAAGGCTATGGTTTTTCCAGCAGTCTTGTATAGATGTGAGAGTTGGATTATAAAGAAAGCTGAGCACCGAAGAACTGATGCTTTTGAACTGTGGTGTTAGAGAAAAGTCTTGAGCGTTCCTTGGAGTGCAAGAAGATCCAACCAGTCCATCCAAAAGGAGATCAGTCCTGAATATTCACTGGAAGGACTGATGCTGAAACTGCAATACTCTGGCCACCTGATGCGAAGAGCTGACTCATTTGAAAAGACCCTGATGCTGGGTAAGATTGAACGCAGGTAGAGAAGGGGACGACAGACGATGAGATGGTTGGATGGCATCACCAAATCAACGGACTTGAGTTTGAGTAAACTCTGGGGGTTGGTGATGGACAGGGAAGCCTGACATGCTTCAGTCCATGGGGTCACAAAGATTTGGACACAACTAAGGGACTGAACTGAACAAGCACTTCCTAAGTTTGCACCAATGAGTTCGATTACCTTTTGGATGTGTGACTAGCAGAATAACTCATCCAATAAGATATCCAATTGCAGCAATACCTTTCTTAACACAGAGATGGCACAGAGGTGGTTGGTGAGAGACATGCAAAGGACAGGACAGATTTTCTCTGAAATGTCCTAAGATTCCAAAGTGGGCAAGTATAAGTTTGAAAACAAGAGTAAGTATGACTAATAAAATTTTAACCTAGAATTTTTAACCTAGTCAGAATTAATTAACTTCTACAACTGGGATTTTTCCCTCAAACTCTCTGGTGATGCAAAGGCTGATCTCTGGGAGTTTGTGTCTGTTAGCTTCAGCCACCCATACATCATTTGCTTATGCCCTTTAATTAGGCTTGACTAGGGGCCTTTTTGGTATTATATCAAAGGGCAGGCCTGTTCAATAAAATGTGGTAGGTTTTTTATTGGGCCACATGGAGTAACAGAATAGCAGAATCAAGGGAGAGAGATCAATTATCACCAAGAGATATCTTCTTATCCTTAGGAAAACATTTTTAGAGTCAAAAAAAGTATTGAGCTAATGTAAAAATATTTTTTTAAATTAACTCATCTAATAAAAGTACTCTTAAAAAATGCTACAAATATCCTCTAGTATATCTGATGGTTAAAAAACACCAAGAAACTTAGATAAAATTAAATTTTTTCTCATATCTACAGCATATGGATTTGTAACATAGAATCTATCCTTAAGGGTTAAAAATTAAATATTACTAACAGATGGAAACTTTGAATACATTGGTTAAAAAAAAAATCAATCATTAAAATGGCACGTTACCTGAAATGTTTTAATAAACAAAAATAAGGAGTTGCCCATAAAGAACAGAAATATGACTTACATATCAAACTACAGGTGAATTCCAAACGGATATTATAACAAAGACAAAATACAACATTTACTCAACTGGTATATGCGAAATATTTTAGAATGTTGCCTGGTATTGACAGAGATATTAACAATAAAGAAGACAAAAGAATATTTAAATAACATGAGGGCAAATAACTTATCTGCACTTACCCAGTGTCCCACAATGAGTAAAACCTGCCACTCCATGGTGCAATGTAACCTTGGAAGGAAAAATGCAAAGGAAATTCATTGCCCTTTCATTGTTTTTATTGGTTTTATGTTTACTGATTATTTGGACTAATTTTAAGCTAATGTTAAAAGAACTGCCTTAAAAAAAAAATAATAAAGGTTATACTGTATTTCACACAGCTGGTCATCAGATATAGTAGTAGTAGCGTTAAGTCACTCAGTCATGTCCAACTCTGTGATCCTACAGATCCTTTGTGATCCTCTGTCCATGGAATTCTCAGGCAAGAATACTGGAGTGGGTTGCCATTCCCTTCTCCAGGGGGTCTTTCTGACCCAGGGATCGAACCCGGGTCTTCTGCATTGCTGGCAGATTCTTTACTGTCTGAGCCTTAGGGATCAAATTAAAAAAATACCCATGGGCATTATATTTCCAAAGAAATACAACAAGCTGACTGAAAACACTGTAGACAGCTTTCCGATCCTTTTAAACCTCTGACTGACTAGTAAAATAAAGATATTAAGAAAGCACTGGATAATTTTTAAAAGTGAGAGGTGTCCAGCATGCCAAATTTAGATCAATTACAAAGGTGATTTTAAACATTTGTGCCTTTTACTCCTGTCAATTAATTCTTCATGATTTTACGAGCTAAGCTGGTACATTAATTTGACAGACCTTCAGAAAGAATTTGATTTGTTTCTAGTGACTGGTAAAGTCAGGCAAAGAAAGTAACTTAAGAATCCAGCTGACTGAAAACTGATCTGGTTGGCTGTTTAGAAGCAGGAGACAGAGTATATAACACACTAGGGAGGGTAAACCTATGCTGTTAACACTGGAAACTTTGAATTTTATACAGTTTGGGCCTAATCATCTATCAAGAGGATGCTAGAATGTGGATTTAACAGAATCTGAAGCAACAAATATATTGTTTAAAAGAAGAAATTTGTAGTGCTGATCAGATTTTAGAACCTTTGACTTGTTTTCATACTGTTTCTAAGGAAACAACAGCTGACCTACTAGGATAAATGGAACATGTACAAAACTTGCAAAAGAATTTACCTTTTGCAATGACATAGAGACAATATTCATGTCCGACCGGTGATGACACCTACCTGTATAAGTCAAATAGATGACACTAAGGAACACAGCACCTGCAGCTAGTGACACGCCCAAAAAGAACAGGGTTTGGAACTCTTGTTTTGTTAACCGGTCTCTCAGATACTGCAAGAAAGCATAAGCTTGCAGCAATGCAAAGACACCTAATTAAAGAGAAGGTTCATGTAAGTAATCAATGAAGTATTTTTCCAAGAACACTGAGAAACATTAATTTGGAAGACTTAGAATACCCTGTACAATTCAGTGATCTGACATTTCCTTTGTCAAATGACAGGTAACCAATTAATACATCCAAAAAATTCTGTTACATATTTTTTTTTCTAATATATGAACAGAGAAGTCTGGTGTGCTGTAGTCCACAGGGACATGACTTAGTGACTGAACAACAATATATGGTTATTGTTCATAGTTGGGGTGGGTATGTGTGGTTCAAGATTCTCACTTAAAATCTGATGATAAAAGCTATGGATCATCATCATCTCAGAAAGTTAAATGTACTGATATTTATAAAATGCTACAAACAAAATGACTACCCACGGATTTTCTATGGGTCATGGACCTTGTGTGGAAATCTCTGATGAAGTTTTATTCACAGATCTCTCATTATATCTTGTTATCTGTGACCCAGATTAATGATGGCAAAATGTTCTGCTTTAGGGAGAATTATGTGACTTTATAATCAATATAAAAGCCCTTAATTCTAGTTAGTAGGGATGGATAAAATATTTTCGTAAGATGTAAAGAATATAAAAATGAAATGTTCCATTCCACCTAAATTTGGTAAAATGACAACTCAGTGGTATAATAACTCAATATACAGATACATTACTATTTAATATTTGTTTATACAAAGCAAATGTTATTTAGTGTTGGCAAAAAAGGATGTTTTACCTTCTCAAAACAGCCATACCTGGGAAGACAGGCACTTTCAGAGGCCCAATATCAGAAAGTCTCAATAAATTCTCCGGTCATATTTTACAGTGGTGATGTTTTAGAACTAATACAATGAAAATTAGAAACAACAACAAAACCCCACAAGAACCCTTCATTCTACTGAAGGTCAGTCAGTCACACATTCATGGATTCTTTATAAGAAAGAACATAGATATTTTTCCTACCTGCAGCTGCCATGTGTTCACTTGTTCTGATTGGCTGGAATCCCACAAAAGGTATCTGCATGGATAATATTAGGCCCACAATATAGAAAGTGCTATATGCTATAAAGACAAAATAGGAAACAAGGACAATTCACTATTACCATTAAGTACTTCAAACATAGATATATACATGTTCATATATTTTTTTAGCAAAGTTTTAACTGAACTTATTTTAATAGAATTTTGAAGTGACTATTCTATTTGATACATATTTGATGATCAATCATACATTATAAAACATATAATTATTTTCTGCCATTTAAAAAAAGTATTATTTTAAGGAGACTGGTGCTGTTTTCTTCTTCTGAAAATGGAATCGAATTTTTTCAGTCTATCATTAACAACTGTTGACATGACCCAAGAAGCATGTAAACACCATTCCTGTTAGCATTAACACAAAGTATGCATGACCAAATGAAAGCTTATCATTATCCTATATGAGCAGCTTGCAGTCTGAAAAGCTTTTAAGTATTTCACAACCTTTTTATAATCTCCTAATATTTTTGTACAGTAATGTAACCAATTTAAAGAAACTTTATGTCCATCTACTAGGTTTTCTATGATTAAAGAACAAAAGAACTAAGTGCACAGAGGTCAAGTCATAAAACAGATTAGTTACAAATTTATTAGGATCTAATAAAGGAAACTTATTTGCTTTCTGCACTGAACATACTATGTAGTATTCTTGGCTTATATCAACCTAAGTGTATAGGCAAACTGGGGGGCGGTTACAGCTTGTATGAAGGACTTGTTTTTGCATTAAGGTGTTCACAGATCATTACAGTGAAAGTATTTGGAACAGTCGTAATTAAAACGTACTTTGAAAAAAAGTTAAAACTCTTCTGAAATAAGTAAATGTGAAAAATATTCCATTTATAAAGCTTATTATACACATCACCTTATGAAGGATAGTCAGTATTTAGTGCTTGGCAAATAAAGTACTCTACTAGGAAAAAAAGACTGCAGGAGAATGGTTCAGCAGACGCATCTGTATGCCACACACTGTACAGCACAGCACACACTTCTCTCTACCCAACGCAGCTGAGAGAGAATGCTTATCCACTGCTAAAAGAAACCCATCCATATGAGGTAAATGATAGGCTAATATTTCAAATGTTAAGGTGCCTTCTTAGCTGTCTGATCAGAGATGACTACAGTATTAGGAAAAGGCTAAGAAGCTTAAGTAGATGTAATAGGAAGGACCAATGTATAAAGTTTCTGATGACCTCAAGCTAACAGAGAACCGGTTGTCAAGAGGGTCCTGAGGAACAAACTCATCCAACAATCTACTTTCCAGACATATTAGTTGGACTAGAACTACTCTCAATCAGATACGTGAACGCAAATGCAATAAAAGTAAATATGAACAAGAAATTCTTGACTGTGTGGATCACGATAAACTGTGGAAAATTCTGAGAGAGATGGGAATACCAGACCACCTGACCTGCCTCTTGAGAAACCTATATGCAGGTCAGGAAGCAACAGTTAGAACTGGACGTGGAACAACAGACTGGTTCCAAATAGGAAAAGGAGTACGTCAAGGCTGTATATTGTCACCCTGCTTATTTAACTTCTATGCAGAGTATATCATGAGAAACACTGGGCTGGGGGAAGCACAAGCTGTTATCACGACTGCCGGGAGAAATATCAATCACCTCAGATATGCAGATGACATCACCCTTATGGCAGAAAGAACTAAAAAGCCTCTTGATGAAAGTGAAAGTGGAGAGTGAAAAAGTTGGCTTAAAGCTCAACATTCAGAAAACGAAGATCATGGCATCTGGTCCCATCATTTCATAGCAAATAGATGGGGAAACAGTGGAAACAGTGTCAGACTTTATTTTGGGGGGCTCCAAAATCAGTGCAGATGGTGACTGCAGCCATGAAGTTAAAAGACGCTTACTCCTTGGAAGGAAAGTTAGGACCAACCTAGATAGCATATTAAAAAGCAGAGACGTTACTGAAAACAAAGGTCCGTCTAGTCAAAACTATGGTTTTTCCAGTGGTCATGTATGGATGTGAGAGTTGGACTGTGAAGAAAGCTGAGCACCGAAGAATTGACGCTTTTGAACTGTGGTGTTGGAGAAGACTCTTGAGAGTCCCTTGACTGCAAGGAGATCCAACCAGTCCATTCTGAAGGAGATCAGCCGTGGGTGTTCTTTGGAAGGAATGACGCTAAAGCTGAAAGTCCAGTACTTTGGCCACCTCATGTGAAGAGTTGACTCATTGGAAAAGACTCTGATGCTGGGAGGGATTGGGGGCAGGAGGAGAAGGGGACAACCGAGGATGAGATAGCTGGATGGCATCACTGACTCAATGGATGTGAGTCTGAGTGAACTCTGGGAGACGGTGATGGACAGGGAGGCCTGGCGTGCTGCGATTCATGGGGTCACAAAGAGTCGGACACGACTGAGCGACTGAACTGATGTCACATATATTTGAACTGCCGACCATTTTGGTTGATGGTGTTCAAATACAGTATGTTTCTCTTACAAATCAGCCTGTGTAGATGCACAAAGAGTCAAGCAGGCAGAATTAGGGAAAAAAATGGGAACATCGTCATTTTGTGACCTTGAAGAATTGTTGTTGTTATTCAGTCACTAAGTCCTGTCAACTCTTTGTAACTCCATGGACTACAATGCATCAGGCTTCCCTATTCTTCACTATCTCCTGAAGTTTGCTCAAATTCATGTCCATTGAGTTGGTGAAGCTATTCAACCATCTCACCCTCTGCTGCCCTCTTCTCCTTTTGCCTTCAATCTTTCCCAGCATCAGGGTCTTTTCCAATGAGTTGGCTCTTCACATCAGGTAGCAAAATTACTGAAGCTTCAGCTTCAATATCAGTCCCTCCAATGAATATTCAGGATTGATTTTCTTTTAGGATTGACTGTTCCTCTCCTTGCAGTCCAAGGGACTCTCAAGAGTCTTCTCCAACACCACAACTCAAAAGCATTGTTTCTTCAGTGCTCAGCCTTCTTTATGGTCCAACTCTCACATCCACACATGACTACTGGAAAAACCATAGCTCTGACCAGACAGACTTTTGTCAGCAAAGTGAATTGCCTTCACTTCACCAACTACCTCTGCTTCTTAATACACTGTCTAGGTTTGTCATAGCTTTCCTTCCAAAGAACAAGTGTCTTTCATTTCATGGCTGCCGTAACTATCCACAGTGAGTTTGAAGCCCAAGAAAATCTGTTACTGTTTCCACTTTTCCCGGTATATTCAAGAAGAGACTAAATCTGCTAATATTCTCATTTCAGTGGTTTCATGCAGCTACAGAGGCATTCACTGCATTAGGTAAAGAAAACTCTTTATAAAGAAGTGGTACACTAGAGTTCAAGTTAATAAAAAAAAGTGATGGAGATGGCTTCAAGAAAAAGAAACTCAATCTCAAGAAATATAAAAAAGGCCAGGTGGGACTTTAACTTGCAAACACATTACTTTGTAAATATGAGTTAGTGTTAAACAAATTTCAACTAATAGAAACAGACATGTTCTCAACAATAGTTTACCTATAAATATTCCTCTATCCAAACTAACCTCATTTATACCTACTTACTTATTTATACCGACTCTGATGATTCAAAGCTAATGAACGTGATAAATGCAATACTCCAAAGATAACCATTTTTTTTTAAAAGAACTTGATTCATGTCTTCCCTATTTTTATCTTTTTTGGATCAGTGATACTGAGATGTTTACATAGAGGGATGTATGTTCTACTTCATAGTACTCTTTAATACACAAATATTTCCATTGTTAAAGGCCCCAAATGGAGTCAGCAGTGCTGAAATTCAAGACTCAATACCCAATCCTAACTGCAGTCACAACCTTCCGCAGGAATACTATTCTACTAGGTCAGCATGGAATATTCTGTCAGCACCAATCAGGTAATCCTTTCTAACCCCCACTGCCCAAAGAAAGAGGAGGGAATCTGCCACAAAGACCGTTTCCCTCCCCCACCACAGGTAGGTTACCTAAGCCTGAAAGGCTTTTTTGGTTATGAATTCCTTGTCTTGCCTATAAAAATCTTTCCCTTACTGTGGTTCTTTGGAGCTCCTTTCTTACTTGGCTAGATTAGTGATGCTGCCCAACTTATGAATCATTAATAAAGCCAATTAGATACTTAAAATTCACTCAGTTGAATTTTGTTAAAAAAAGAAAATTCCAAGTTCATCTTGCTTAATACTGCCCTTCTTCTTGAACCTGTAAAATTAGACATACATCATCATAGCTTAATTTAAATCCTATTTACAAAGCCATGTTTTTAAACACAGAAAATAAGAATTAGCAATACGTATTAAGAAACAGTGAAACTAGAAGAAATAGTGAAGTAACCCTCAATTCTTAAACCATTCTCCAATGCAAAATGAAAACGTGTTTTTCTCAAGTCTTTGTACCATATGTTTTAAAATTATCTCTTTAATTCATTCAAATATTAAGTTATGGTCTATTATGGTCAAGACATTCTAAAAATACAATCTGACCTTCTAAGAATCAGATATCCAATTTGGAAAATCACACATGTACACAAATTACCGCAATACAATGGAGCAAGTACATGCGACATTGGTGGAAAAAACCCTGGCTCTGTAAGAACTTAAAGGAGGGCGAGAGCTCTGCTTCCTGACCTGGACGTTGAAGACGCACGGAACACCACCTGCACCATTCTCCGACACTCTCAGAACCCTCCACAGCACACGCAGAGAACAATCGTTCTCCACCAGTTCTTCCTCCAGACTCTGAAACTTGACCAAACTATGGTCTACATCTTCACAACCTTCTATCCATCTATCTTAACCTACGTTTTTTTACCCTTTAAACCAGAAGAATAAAGCTTTCTTTCTATCAAAGTAGTGAGTTCTAAGGAAACAAACAAGACCAATAGTGTGGTAAATCATTCATTACATCATGACAATGTTACCACACTGCCATCCTGTGGAAGTATAGTTATTGGCAATTTACTCCTGCAGATCAAACCTCCAATGTGTTAGAATTCCCCTCAAATTATCATTAGGAAGATATATGCAAAGCCTGTTAGCTTATTTGTAAGCAAAGAAAATCTCTTTGATTTGGGACAAATAGTAATCTTCTAAAACAGAACCTAAACATCTTTTCACTTTTACAGTACTTTTTTCAAGGGTATTGGGTGGGACTAGATTGATACAGAAAAGAAACAAACCACTGTTCTTGGCTTAAGGTGCACAAATGAGTTGGTCTGTAAAATAAAAGGCACCAAAAGGCCTGATTCGAGTACCAAAGAAATGCCCAGTTTTCAAGAAGCTCTTGCTGTTCCCCAAAGTAACCTTTAAGTACTTTCTTTCTCCCTGACAAAGCATCACAATTTAAGTTGACAGCACCCTTCATGCTTTTAAAATACTATTGTACGTCCCTTTATGTAAATAAAGTTAGAAAAGGTTTTGTGAATATTATATTCCAGTTAACTCTAATCTACCATGAAATCACCTTAGGATTCGCTCTATCTCCTGGGTGATATTTAATAGAAAGGGCTGGCAAAACACTTTCTCTCTCAACCACAACAGCACTAACCAAAAGAAACAGAAAATACTTTAAAACTCAACCAGTTTTGCTTTATTATTAATAAATATGATTAAAGGGTTTACAAGACTGTTGAAATCTTTGATTAATAAAGATATTTTACTGTTTGGTTACTGTGAATGCTGATAAATAAAGGGAGTGAAAGATGGTAAGAAACGTACATGAAATTACAGCTTACAAGACCGCCCCCCCCCCAAAAAAACAAAACAAACAAAAACCCTCCACAGATTCTTCTTGACCAGCAGAGAGAAATATAATGACTAACAGATACACCAGAGAAAAAATAATTTTTCTTTCTCAAGGATGTGGTTCATTACAAACTGTATTGAATGAATCTTTTAAACTACTATTTTACAAGCTCTATTTTAAAAGCAGGAAGAAGTGACTTGTGCAAAACATCTGAATGGAGACAGAATGACAATTTTTTAAAAATGGCAAATATACCTAGTACTGATACTTAAAATGAAATCAAGCATAGGATAGCAAAAAGAACAACAAAGAAATATAATTTAAAAATGTAACATGATGCTCCTTGGTAACTTCTAGAGCTGAATAGAAATGAGGAGGGTAGGGAAGTTAGACTTTGCTAATCTAACTTCACTTCCTTTAGCTCTTCTTCCTCTTTCTGATTCAGGGGCATTTCACAAAGGTCTATCCCTCAATCTTCTCCCTAACTCTGTCCTCCTGACCATTACATTTTTAGGGCCCTACATTTTTAAAATTAAACGAAGAAACTCTCAGTTCTTCCCCATAACCATTTAATTTAAAAACATTTTTTCCTTATACCATTCCAAAACAAAAAGCTCACAGTTATTGTTTAATCCATCATCTTTTCTGGATTCCAATGCTGGCTTACAGTGTTTTCAGGGTAACGAGATATATAATCACATGTTGATATATTTCTACAATAAGGTAGTTGTCTATATGGTAGGCAACACAGTTACAATGATTTTTGCATCACAGGGTATTGAGCCAAAATATCTACATTTAGGCTTCAGCTCCATTACGAGCTACATGATCCTGAGCAAACCGTCTTCTCTTGTTTACCAGGACCTATCCTCAGTGCGAGGTTGGAAAGAGTCCATGAGTTCAACACATGCAAAGACCTTAGGACAGTTCATGGTGCGTAAGAACTGCCTGATACATATATGTACTATTTCAGTGGTGATTGCTACAGAGTATGCTGAAGTGGGTATAAACCTAATTAGCAGAGATTAACTTTTTAAAAATACTGATATAACACATACTAAGAAAACCCCACCCTTTTAAAATGTACCACTGAGTGGTTATTATAGTCACAAAGTTGTGTGACTATCACCACTATTTAATTCTAGAACATCCCCCAACCCCCGCCCGCAAGAAACCCCATATCTATAAGCTGTCACTCTAGTCCCCAAACTCTTGGCAACCTCTAAACCAACTTTCTGTCTCTAACCTGCTTGCTGTCTTTATAGATGTGCCACCTCTGGACATTTTATACAGAAAGAATCCTACAATATATGGCCTTTTGTGTCTGGTTTATTTTACTTAGCACAATGTTTTCAAGGTTCACGATATAGCATGTATCACCTTTATTCCTTTTCACTGCTGAACAACATTCCACTGTACGGACACACCATATTTTATCCACTCACCAGTTAATGGACAGTGGGTTGTCTTCAGTTTTTGGCTATTATGAACAATGAGTGCTGCTATGAACGTTACAAGTTTCTGTGTAAGTATGTAATTTTCAATTCTCTTGGGTATATACCAAGGAGTGGATTTGTGGGTCACAGTAACTAAGTTTTTGATAAACTGCCAAACTACTATGTTTTTAATCAAGTAAACAGCTTTATTATTTTTATTAATGTTTTCCAACATTATTATAATAGAATTATATTACTTCATTATAAAGACACTGGATTCAGATGACAACTTCTCTGTGATTAATACAACCTACAACCTATAAAAGTTCTGTCTCTATCACAGAAAGTGAGTTCTAAGATTCAAGACACCATCTATTACTAAGCATCTTATTCTAAAGATGTGTTCTAAAACCTGCAGAGCAAATTAAAATCTTGCAGACAAAAACCCTCAGTCTACACTATGGTCTGAATGTTTATAAACCCAATACCCGAGGAAAGGGTGTTAGGAGGCAGCCTCTGGGAAGTGATTAAATAATGAGGTCACCGGGAAACAAGCACCCTTTTAAAAGCGGCCGATAGCTGGCTCGTTCCTTCTATCATATGGGGACAGAGACAGTATCAAGCTAAGAAACAGGAGAAGAGCCCTCAGAAGAATGTAAGCATTCTGGTGCTTTCTAGCTTCCAAATTGAGAAATTTCTCTTGTTTATAAACTACCCAGTCTGTGGCATTTTTGTTATAGCAGCTTGAATGGATTAAGACAGTGTGCTGTATATTATTCAGAAAGGGCTTTCAAAAGCTTATTAAACTGTTAAGATGCTCAGTCTCTTGCAAGTAAGGTGAATTAGAATAGTGTGTATATATAATGTAATAGTGTGTTTATAGTGTGTATGTATCATTTCCCCAAATTAAAAAAAAAAAGGCTGGTAAATATTAAATTGAGACTTATTTTGCAAAAACAAAACAAACTGATTAAGGAAAAATTGATAATAATACACTTCAGTAAAAATGCCTAACCCTCCTTATGAATACAAAAAGGCAAACACTGTAGAGTTAGCTTTATTACTCATGGGTAATACCAACCAAACAGAAATGTCTGACAATGAAAGAATGTATACGAAACACCTCTTAGAAGTTGACAGATATCAGAAGTCTAATCACTTACCTATGTAGACTCTTTTGCTGTATCTCTGCATCAGTAACAACACAAAAACATGCAGTGGAATAAGGTTGATAATAAACACATAACCACCCCAAGCAGAGACCTATGAGTAAAGAAATGCTAAGTTAAATAATTTACATATTTGCTTCTTAAAGTAGATAAATTCTGCCACAAAAGTCTAAACATAAACACTAGGATTTTCAGCAATTTTGAGATGCTTCAAAATAACCTATTTTTTCTATAACATACAAATAACCTACTTTTTGTTTTTTATTGATAATTAAAACAACACAATCCCATAATTCCAATACACTTTTCTATATCCACTGATATCCACTAGAGGAATGGTCAAATTAAACTTATTAAGAACACTGAGAACAGTTTGTGAATTGGCAAGAAAAACACTATCACAGAGATACAGACTTTAGAATACATATCATAAACTTTTAAAAACAAAAAACCCTTTGCTCTCCCCCATTTTTTATGGTAAATACATTGCAAGAGACTTTACAGAGAGTAAGAACAATGGATGTTAACATCAGTCAACACCTCAACTAAAAGGAATACTCTGATGATCTGGATATGCTTTGTGATCCTCAAGATAAAAGGTGCTACCTTGGGTATAAATTTCTTCCTACTAATGGATACAAACCAGGATCCCAGTTTAATGTTTAGCCTGTATCACAAAGCTAGAAAAATTCTATTTATCGGTATGTTCTGGTCTAAATTAATAAAGATCCTAAAGATTATGCTTATTCCAGACCAACAGAATTTATTATTTTTTAAGAACATTCAATTCAGTAAAAATAATAAGGTCTGTCAAGATCAAGTTCTTACATGTGCTCTAACAATAAAAAGCTTGATAGAACCATTTGAATCAACAGTCACCTTAGGAGACTATATGTTAACATATATTCTAACAATGTTTCACCAAAGACAACATTCCTCTGGTTGAGCTCCAGTTCTACCTGAAGGACTTCTGGTTATTTCTAAAATTTAAGTCTAAACTTGAGAGAGAGTAAGTTTGCTATTACTGAGCACAACGTGCCTAGGACACATTAATTAGGCACAGAATATGTCCTAACCTTTAACCACTTTAAAAGGGCCATGAATAATTTGGAAACACAAATTTCATGACATTTGTTTAACAACCAAAAAAAAGTTACCTAAGTTTATCATTAAGTTTCAGCATAAGAAAACCATATAGGCTGTGGTGTGAAAAGAAAGGCAGGAGATTAAAGAGGTGATACTGAACTCCAATCTTAAGTAACCTGTCGAAAAAATTAGACAAGCAGTTCACAGGTTAACCCATTTACAAAAAGTTGTACATCTGAAAGAAAATTTTTGTGTTCACTTGCTGCAAATATTATGTTTGAGAGGTTGAGTATTAGTCCTCCATCACCCATAAAGTAGAAGTCCATACAAGACCCTGAAGATAGGAGTAGGGAAGAAAATGGTAGTAAGGAAAGAGGATGCATGAAGTAAGATCTTAAAGACTTCAGGAGAAAGGAAGTGAAGAACTGCCCTGACTGAGAAGGCACTGGTCTAGTTGCCGAAGACTTAGACCTCATGTATTCAGTTTCAAGTATGAAATCTTACCATATAGAAATACGACAAGCAGCAGCACATCGTCCAAAAAACTGACCCAGTTTTTACAGATTTTACCTAAAAAACAAACAAGCAACTGATATAAAAATGTTTATAAATGTTCCTGTTGATTGAAAAAAGGTTAAGTGTTTAGTTAACTTGTATTATAAAAAGCAAAAATTATTCTTTAAAAAGGGTAATGAGATTACACAGATACTTAGATTCACTTACTAACACTGGACAGTAGTCAGACATTTTAGGAGTAGCTTTGATTTTTTTAGTTATGTAGTTTTTAGTAAAAAGAGTCATATCGAAAGAAACAATGTATATTTTTCCATTTGTTCTATTTTCTATCTCAAAATGATTAATATCAACAAATTAAGATTTTAAACTAAAGAATAAATTTGTTTAGTAACTCTACATTTTTATATGGCAGGTTTGCTTAGACCTAACACCTTAATCTGTGGTTTTTCTTCATCTGAATGTGATCATCTATATATCAATATTAATTATGAACATTCATTTCTGAAAACAAATTAAGCTGGAAAGTTTAAGACACCACAATCAACATCTTCATTAAGTTTATATTCTTAAATTTCTAGAAGACCTAATGTCAGTAAAATTCTTAATTACTCTTAAGACAATGGTCTGTAAACAAAGGTTTAAAAAGTTGACAAATGTCTATGGTCTAAAAAGAAACTAATCAAAGAGTTTATATGTTCACCCGAAAGAGCAAAATACATCAGCACCTTCAGAAAGAGAATTTAAAATTTTAAAAGCATAAGCTCTGAATACTTATGCCAAGAGCAACGGGTCATCTTTAAGATGAATCAAGTGAGGGTCCAAAAGAAATGATAGACATAAGGCCCATTATAAGCAATCCTGTATTAAGAGCTATCTTTATGTCCTGATATGATAGGAAGTTCAACTTAGTATTATACAGAGTTTATTTCAAGGAATTCTTATTTTCAAAATGGTCTTCTATTAGTACATTAAAACAAACCACAGGTGACATCAACCTTTGGGGAAATTGTAACAAAAAAGGAAGGGAAAGAGGAAGAAAAGAGAAAACATTCCTAATTCACAGCACTTCGAGCTGCCTGAGACTTCTAATAGACTATGAAACACTGCTCGGAATTCAGAATTCAGTGTTCCAAAACACTGCTCAGAATACAGTGCACGTGTATGCCAAAATATACTCCGGTCTTCTCCCCCAAACCATGCCAACTTTGAAAAGGTTTCCCTTTGGACAGGGTAAAATAACATGGGTCCTATGGGGAGGGGATATGTTAAAATATTTAAAATTTTTAAAGCAAGAAAACTATAATCTGGAAGTTTGTTTTATAACTTTATTCATATACTGAAAGCCACTGAACCGTATACTTTGAAAGGCTAAATTTTATAGTATGTAAATTATTTCTCAAAAAAAGTTAGTGCAGTGAAGTTAAAATAGTCCATAATGGGAAACTGCTTATATTAGAAGTGTATGAGTGCTCAACTGCGCCTGACTCTCTGCAGCTCTATGGCCTGTAGCCTGCCAGGCTTCACTATCCATGGGATTTTCCAGGCAAGAACACTGGAGTGGGTTGCCATTTCCACTTCCCAGCCCAGGGATCAAACCCGCATCTCCTGAGTCTCCTGCACTGGCAGGTGATTCTTTATCACTGAGCCACCACTCAGGAAGATTCCTTCCATTAGAAGAGATGATCTCAAATGACTAATATAATGATCTAGAAAAATTTAAGCAAAAACTGAGAAATAAAATAATAAAAAGAGATACCATGTTCTGAGATGACTCTCAGAAGTATTTAGCTGCATGAAGTAAGTCAGACTTATATAAAGGGCCACCCCAAACTGTCTGTTTCTATAACATGGCATTCCGGAAAAGAAACTCCCAGAGATAATACAGACAGAAATCAGATCTGTGATTGCAAGTAATACAGTTTAAGGACAAGGCTGATTACAAAGGCACAGGAAGAAACTTAAAATCCCACAACTATAGGATGCAATGTGGTGAGAAGTATTGTTCTAAGTACTATTCTATCTACATTAGCTCTATTTTTGGTGACAGTAACAATGGAAACAAACATTTACTCATCCCTTTCTGTGTTCTTACAATGTTCTGTACCTTTACATGAATTAGCTTATTTAAACCATATAAGGTAATTCTTTTTTTCACTTTGCAACAGGATTTTATTTTTCCTTTATATCCATTACAGTGTTTGAAACCTAAAGAAATCATTTTTCCCCTCAAATTTGGATGTGTATATAAGTATCACTTGTCTTTCATTTTATAACTGATGAAACAGACATGGAGGAGGTTTAAACAACTCCAAGTGATAGAACTGGAATTCAAACAAAGAGGAAGATGAGCCAAGAAAAACAAACAGTGAAACAAACTATACTTGAAACTATAATCAAAGACAGCTTTCCAGAAATAAAAATTAACAATATATTGTGTTGAAAGGGTTTATCATTACCAGGAGTACCAACTTTGATACATATCTTAGGAAATCTATTAGATTTCAATGCTATATAGGTAAAAAACAAAAAATAAAAAACTCATTATTTCTTCAGGAAAAAAAAAAAGACGTTTCTTATGAAACACATAAAATTAGGTTAACAGTAAGAAGCAACATGATGGTAGTACAATTTCAAAAATTTCAAGTGAAGAACAAATGACCTAGACCTTTCTATCTAGCCAAACTCACATATGAGACTAGCAATACCATGTATAAAAAAAGTGTAAATGACATTAAAATACAAAATACTATAGTTTATAAAATATACTACATACTTAATAATATGTAATACATAACAAAAGCCATATATGAAAAGTACAGTAAATATACTCAATGGTGAAAGACTGAAGTTTCCCCTCTATGACCAGGAAGAAGACAAGGATGCCTAATTTCACCACCTCTATTCAACACAGTACTTAAGTCCTACTCAGAGCAATTAGACAAGAAAAATAAATAAAAGGAATCCAAATTGGTGGAAAGAAGTAAAATCACCCTTGTTCACAGATATGATCTCATATGAAAAAAGCTCCCCCATACAAAACCTGCTAGAGCTAACAAATGAACTCAGCAAAACAGCAAGATACAAGTCAACACAGAAGAAATAAATAAATAAACCCCAGTGCATTTCTATATACTAACCAATAGCAATGCAAGAAGGATATTACAAAAAATTTCCAATAGCATCAAAAGGAATAAAATTAAACTAATGAAGTAAAAGACTTGCATGATAAAAACTGTAAAACACTGTTTAAAGAAGACAGAAATGGAAACACCCCATGATTATTCATAGACTGGAAGATGATAATACTACCCAAAGTAATCTACAGAGTCAATACGATCCATATCAAAATCCGACGATTTTTTCTTTGCAGAAGTAAAAACCCACCCTAAAATTCATATGGAATCTCAAAGGACCCCTAGTAGCCAAAGGAATCCTGAAAAAGAACAGAGAGGACAAACACCTCCTGATTTTAAAACTTACTCCACAGCTAAAGAAATCAGTGTGGTGTTGGCATGAAGACACATATATACTGAGAGGTCAATGGAACAAAATAAAAAACTCACAGACTTTTGTATATATAGTCAAATGATTTTCAATAAGGGCGCCAAGTGTTTTCAATGGGGAACCACAGTCCCTTCAGTACCCAGTGCTGAGCAAACTGGACATCAATGTGCAAAATAATGAAGTTGGACCCTTACCAGCATATACAAAAACTAACTCAAACAGACCTACTGCTAGTAGGAATGTAAAATAGTACAGTTGCTACAGAAAACAATATGGTGGCTTCTCAAAAAATTGCAATAGAACTCACCCATGACCCAGCAATTTCACTTCTGGGTATATACCCAAAATAATTGAAAGCAAGGTCTGTAAGAGATATTTGTATACCCATGTTAGCTAAAACATGGAGGCAACCAAATTGTCCATCGACAAATGAATGGATAAACAAAAGGTGGTATATAGATACAATGGAATATTATTTTCAGCCATAAAAAAGGAAACTCTGACATATGCCACAGCATAGATGAATCTTGAGGACATTACACTAAGTGAAATAAGCCAGCCACAAAGAGACAAAAATGTACGATTCCATTTATATGAAATACTTAAGAGCTGTTAAAATCATAGAGACAGAAAGGAGAATGGTGGTGGGTCAGGGGCCGGGGAAGATTAAAATGGGCAGTTATGGAACACGATGGCAATGGATGGTGGTGACAACTGTATAACATTATAAATCTACTGAATGCTACACACTACTGAACTCTACATTTACAAATAGTTAAGATAGTATATTTTATGTTACATATATTCTACCACAATTTAAAAACACACACAAAAAACCCAAAGCAACAACCATGAGATACCACTTCATACCAACAGTTAAGTAAAACAAACGAAAAAACCTGGGGCGGGGGGGTAGTTTTGGTGAGGATCAGGAGAAATTAAAATCCTCATACACTACCAGTGGAAATGTAAAAGGGGGAAACCACTGTGGGAAATAGTCTGGCAAATCCCCCAATTCCACTCTTACATATATATGGAAGAGAAATGAAAATATATGTATGTCCACACAAAAACGAGTACACAAATGTGCACTGGCAGTATTACTCCTAATAGTTAATACTTGAAAACAACTCAGTGTCCATCAGCTAATGGATTTTAAACATGTGGTATATATACGATGGGTTGAAAGGGAAAGTGTTACTTGCTCAATCATGTCCAACTCTTTTGAGACCCTATGGACTTTAGCCTGCCAGGCCCCTCTGTCTATGGAATTCTCCAGGCAAGAATACTGGCATGGGTTGCCATTCCCTTCTCCAGAGGATCTTCCCAACCTGGGGATCAAACCCAGGTCTCCCGTATTGGAGGGAGATTCTTTACCATCTGAGCCATCAGGGAAGCCATACAATACAATACAATGCAATTCAATGGGTTATTCAACCACAAAAAAGAAATACTGATACATGTCAAAAATACTGAAGATTATGCCAAGTGAATGCATTGTTTATGTGGATTTTACCTATGTGAAATGTCCAGAATAATAAGTCTTCAAACAGAAATTAAAAAATAAGGAATGGGGAGGTTCAAGATTTCCTTAGGGGGTATAAAATGTTCTGCAAGTAAACAGAGGATACCAAAAGCCACTGAACTGTGTATGCGAGACAGCAAAAGAGACACAGATGTATAGAACGGACTTTTGGACTCTGTGGGAGAGGGAGAGGGTGGGATGATTTGGGAGAATGGCACTGAAACATGTATACTATCATGTAAGAAACGAATCGCCAGTCTATGTTCGATACAGGATGCTTGGGGCTGGTGCACGGGGATGATCCAGAGAGATGACACGGGGTAGGAGGTGGGAGGGGGGTTCAGGATTGGGAACTCATACACCCGTGGCGGATTCATGTCAATGTATGGCAAAACCAATACAGTGTTGTAAAGCAAAATAAAGTTTGTTTTTTTTTTTAAAAAAAGAATGGTTGAAAGTGAATTTATGTCATGAATTTTGTTCCAATTTCTTAAATTTTTAAATGATGAAAGGTAATTAACATGCCAGTTAAGGCACTACTGCAATGGTTCAGACTCATGCTATTTTTTAAAAGAATAAAAAAAACTATTTAAACAGTAACACTTTTGCATTTCATAAAGCATGAAAAAATTTTAAACTATGACAAAATGCAAATGACAGTAATACCTGGGTGATGGTTCTTTAGTTTTCTATGTTTTTAAATTCCCAACAGATAAAATATATTATTTTAAAATTTTATTACAAAAGGTTTCAAACATATAGAAGAGTAGAGAATAATAGCCATCCCGACCTCCAAATGCAAATAAAACATATTTGCTCTAGAAGATCTTATTAAAAAAAAGTTTTTAACAGAAATAGTTGAACCTCCCCCTTCGTACTTCCTTAGTATCACTCACCCATACTCAAGAGTAACCACTATCATAAAGTTGGTATATATGATGGATAAATGCCATACTTTTATACTTTCATTATCAGTAAGTATAAACTAACAATATACAATATAGTCTGTACTACTTAAAATTATTGTATGTATTCTACCTCAATTTATTTTTCCACTTGGCATTATACTATCAAGATCCAGCCATACATATTGTCAAAATATGTACTTAATATATGTTAAATACTATCTATTAGTTAAAAGACCTCAAAAGATATAGCATACATGTAATAAAAGTACCAGGAGAGGAGAGAGAGAATATTTGAAACAATAACTGATAATTTCCCCTAAATAAAGTCAGAAACCAAACTACAGATTCAGAAACCTCAAATGATAAGCAATAAATAAGAACCAACCACACCTAGGCGTATCTTTTTCAAACTACAGAAAATATGATAATGAAAAAACCCTAAAAGAAGCCAGAGGTAAAGACACCTTACGTCTAGAAGGACAAGGATAATGATCACATGACCTCTATTCAGAAACCATGCAAGCAAGACGAGATTAGAGTGAAATTTGTAAGAACTGAGAAAGGAAAAAAAGAAAAAATAATCTAGAAATTTGGGCCTGGTGAAATTATGCTTCAAGACTTTCTCAGATAAATGAAAATTGAGGAAATTTGTTGACAGCAGATTTGTCTTGCAATAAAAGCTAGAAGTTCTTTAACAAGAAGGAAAACAACATAGATCTGAATCTAAAGAAAGGAACAGCATCAAAGTCAGAATAAGTGAAGGGAAATTAAAAACTTTTAGTTTTCTTATTCTTAATTGATTCAATAGATAAGTTTATTGAAAATAATAATACCAACAATGTAATCTATTATGTATTACATATGAAAGTAATGACAGTAATGATACAAGGATTACTTTGTTACTATAAAGTTCTCACACTGCCTATAAAGTGGTACACGCAGAGTTCAGATATATTGCAGGTTTAGTTCCAGACCACTACAATAAACTGAATATTGTAGTAAAGCCAGTCATACAAATTTGTTTCCCAATGAATATAAAAGACATGTCTACACTAGGCTGGAGTCTATTATGAGTTGTTGTTGTTCAGTTGCTAAGTCATGCTTCTTCTGCTCTCCCCATGCGCTGCAGCCCACCAGGCTCCCTGTCCATGGGACCCCCACACACGAATGGAGTGGGGTGCCATCTCCCTCTCCAGGGGCCTTCCCGACCCAGGGGTCAAACCAGCAACTCCTGCACTGGCAGGTGGGTTCTTCAGCACTGAGCCACCTGCAAAGTCCCCAGTATTAAGAGTACATTATGTTTACTACAACAACACATAATGCTTTAAAGAATCCTTTATTGCTAAAAAATGCTAACCATCATCTGAACCTTTAGGGAGTTATAATCGTTTTGCCAGGGTAACATCAAAAATCTGATTACAGATCACTGTGTAACAAATAAAATAATGAAAAAGTTTGAAATATTGTGAGAAAAACCAAAATATGACAGACATGAAGTGAGCAAATGTCTAGTGCTGACAGACTCACTTGATGCAGGGTTGCCACAAACCTTCAATTTGTAAAAATGCAGTATTTGTGAAGTGCATTAAAATGAGGTACGCCTGTATAGTATTCTTTGAAAGTGAACTTCAATCAGCTGTGTATGTCTGCTGCAAACTCTATGGCAACCACTATACAGTTTAAAAAAGCATAACTGATGTGCCAGAAAGAGAGAAAGCAGAACACAAGAAATGCACAGTTCAAACCACAAAAGGCAGAAAAAGAATAGAGAACAAGAGTACCAAACAGAAAACAGTAACATGTGTGGTAAATATTAAACCAATTATAGTCAAGAATCACTTTGAACGTCAATGGTCTACATGCACAAATTAAAAAAACAAATTGTCAGGGTGCATCAAAAACCAAGACCCAACTATACGCTGTCTACAAGAAACCCACTTTGAATATAAAGATACAGGGCCTCACCTGGTTGCCCAGTGGTTAAAAATTCACCTGTCAATGCAGGGGACATAGGTTCGACCCCTGGTTTGGGAACTAAGATCCCACTGAACCCAAGTGGCACGACTACTGAAGCCTGCCCGTCCTGGATCTCGTGCTCTACAAGAAGTCCACGCACAACTAAAGAAAGCTCACATGCAGTAATGAAGAGTACTGAGTGCCACAATGGAGATCCAGTGCAGCCAAAAATAAATAATTTTTTTAAAGAATTAAAAAAATTTGAAGTATATATAAAGATACTTATACGCAGAGCACATCATGCAAAATGGGCTGAATGAAGCACAAGCTCGAATCAAGATTGCCAGGAGAAATATCACTAACCTCAGATATGCAGATGACACCACCCTTATGGCAGAAAGCAAAGAACTAAAGAGCCTCTTGATGAAAGGGAAAGAGGAAAGTGAAAAAGCTGGCTTAAAGCTCAACATTCAAAAAAATGAAGATCATGGCATCCAGTCCCATCACTTCATGGCAAATAGATGGGAAAACAATGGAAACAGTGACAGACTTCATTTTCTTGGGCTCCAAAATCACTGCAGATGGTGATTGCAGCCATGAAATTAAGACACTTGCTCCGTGGAAGAAAAGCTATGACCAACCTAGACAGCATATTAGAAAGCAGAGACATTACTTTGCTGACAAAGGTCCATCTAGTCAAAGCTACGGTTTTTCCAGTAGTCATTATGGATGTGAGAGTTGGACTATAAAGAAAGCTGAGCACCAAAGAACTGATGCTTTTGAACTGTGGTGTTGGAGAAGATTCTTGAGAATCCACTGGACTGCAAGGAGATCAAACCAGTCAATCTTAAAGGAAATCAGTCCTAAATATTCATTAGAAAAAATGATGCTGAAGCTGAAGCTCCAATCCTTTGGCCACCTGATGCAAAGAACTGACTCATTAGAAAAGACCCTGATGCTGGGAAAGATTGAAGGCAGGAGGAGAAGGAGACGACAGAGGATGAGATGGTTGGATGGCATCACCAACTCGATGGACATGAGTTTGAGCAAGCTCTGGGAGTTGGTGATGGACAGGGAGGCCTGGTGTACTGCAGTCCATGGTGTTGCAAAGAGTTGGTCATGATTGAGTGAACTGAACTGATAAAGATACATATAAGAAAGCCTACCTCAAAGCAAGGAAAGCTATCAGAGATCAAGAAGTGCATTATATAATGAAAAAGGGATTAATTCTCAAAGACAGCAAAACAATCCTTCAAGTGTACATGTCTAACAACAGAGTGTCAAACTACATGAGGAAAAACTAATAGAGCCACAAGCATAAATGGATAAATCCACTATCATAATTGGAGACTTAAAACCCTTCTCTCAGACAGATGGATCTAGCAGGTAGAAAATCAGTAAGGATAGAGCTAAAACTCAACACCACCACCAATCAACTGGATACTGGCTATGGTGGACGGATACTGGCTATGGTGGACATCTAAAGACAAATTCATCCAGTAATAGAAGAATACATGTTCCTCTCAAGTCAGCATGGAATATTCACCAAGATAAATAACATCTGGGCCATAAAACACATCGTAACAAATTTAATAGAATAAAAGTCATATAATATGTATTCTCAGCCCACAATGAAATCAAACAAAAAATCACTAATAGAAAAATAACTAGAAAGTCTCAAAATATATGGAAGTTAAACATACCTTTAAATAAGCACAGTCAAAACCTCAAGAGAAATTTCAAAATAGTGCTAAATAAAAATGAAAACACAATGGATCAAAATTTACGGGATACAGCAAAAAGCAGTGGTACGTATGGACATTTATAGCACTGAATGTAAACAATAGAAAAGACAGATCTAAGACAATTATCTAAGTTTCCACTTTAGGAACCTAGAAAAAGAAGGGTAATTTATATCCAAAGAAAGCAGAATTAAGAACCAGGGCAGAAATCAATGAAATTGAAAACAGGAAATTTATAAAGAAAAATCAATAAAACCAAAAGCTGGTTCTTTGAAAGCTAAACAAAAATCAACAAACCTCTAGGCCAGGCTAATAAAAAAAGAAGACACAAATACTAATATTGGAAATGGAAGAAGGAACATCACTACAGATCCCATGGACATTCACTGAAAGGATAATGAAGAAATACAATGAACTCTATGTCCAAAAACTTGATAACCTAAATGAAATGAACCAATTTCTTGAAAGAAAATATCTGCTAATACTCAAACAGAAAGAAACAGAAAATCTGATTAGATCTCTATCTATTAAAGAAATGGAATAAATAAATAATTAATAACATTCCAAAACAGAAAGCACCAGGCCAAGGGGGAGTTCACTCGTGAATTCTACCAAATGATTAAAAAAGAATAAATAAAAATGACAACAATTCTCTGCAATCTCTTTCTGGAAACAGAAGCAGAGGAAATACTTCCTAACTCATTCTACAAGGCCAGTATTGACCCAATAGTAAAACCAAAGACATTACAAGAAAAGAAAACTACAGACCATTATCTCTCTTATTAGATACAAAATCCTCAACAAGATATTAGGAAATCAAGTCTAACAAGATATTTTAAGAATTATATAGCATGACCAAGTGAGATTTATCCCAAGTATGAAATACTGGTTCAACATTTGAAAATAATGTATTCATGACATCAAAAAGTCAAAGAATTTACATATAGTTATAACTATATGTAACTATAATTGACCCTTGAACAAGGCAGAGGTTACAGCAGTGACTACCTCCTTGGCATAAGAAAATCCACATATAACTTTTTAGTAGGGCCCTTACAAAATCCTTGGGTCCAGATCTATGGATTCAACCAAATTGTGAAGTACTGTAGTATGTATTTAATAGAAAACAATATATATGTATAAATGGATCTGCACAGTTCAAACCTGTGTTGTTCAAGGATCAATCATGTATCAGTAGAGAAAATGCATTTGACAAAATCCAACATCCACTCATGATAAACTCTCTCAACAAACTAAAGTGTATCTTCTTCAACTTGATAAATAAGATCTATCAAAAAAACCTATAACCAACATGTTTAATAGTGAGAAACTCAAAGCTTTCCCACTAAGAAAAGGAACAAGGCGGGGATCATCTTACTACACCTCTTCAACATCATACTGGAAGTACTAGTTAATACAGCAAGACAAGAAAAAGAAACAGAAGGTATACAGACAGGGAAAGAAGAAACAACTTGCACCAGTAAAATAATGCAAATTTCACACACAGAATTCAACATCCTAAGCCAATGAACCACACTTCAACTTTCTTAAGTAATTTTAACCTCTCTCCCCACTAGTAAAGAAACGACAAAAAAAATCAACAGCTTACTTTCCAATAGCCTCTTTTATTAGAGCTGTGACTTAATTGTCATGAACAGTAACAGTTTTCTGCATGCAACTATAATGACAACTTTCAGTAGAAAGTTCATGGGTATTAATGATAACAAAACATCAAGTGTTACTTACCCACAAGTAATATGTGAACTGAAGTGCAAAAATAGCGATGCCTTCATTATCAAAGGACCCAGCTACTGACCGAGAAATGTAGCCTGGCACAATGGCAATGAAGCAAGCGGCTAACAGCCCTGCGCCTTGGTTCCACAGTTCTCTGGTAAGCAGGAAAGTAGATATAGACGTAAGGCCGCTGAAAGTTGGTGCCAGGAACACACATACATCTCTGATGTGAACTGTTATGTTCAAAGTATTTAAAATCCAATGGATAAGGCCAGCTGTTATCATCAACCCTGGGTAAACCTATGAAAAAAAAAAAAAAAGGAAAATTTAATTACAAATATAAGGAGGTAGTTGAAAACACTAAGCTCTTTATTATCAAATAATTAGGTTGAGAATAAGCTCACACCAACAGTTTGCCTTCTTTACATACTACAAAATTAAATGTTCTTTTTCAACTGGACACAAAAAATTATCATATGTAGAAATACATATTTAAGCAAAAGAAGAAAGATCAGACTGAATGAAGTATTAAAAGTAAAGATGTTTAATGATGGAACACTGGGTAACTTTCTAATTGTCCCCACTAACTCTATCTTTCACTATAAACAGGATTCTAACACATCCTTAAGTATGAGGTTTTAACAATTTTGCCCATAATTGTGTTTAAGGGATTGAGAAACAAACAGAAGATGAAAAAAATTTATGTGCAGTTATTATTTAAGTGATATTTATAAATGATTTCTTCCTCCCTTCAAAGTCAAGATCTGGAAATTGAACAATTCTAGCTAGGAAAAGGAGGACTAGTTAGTGAATTCAAATATAATATTTTGGAACTCCTCGAAGGTTGACATTTTTACACTTCTTAAAATACTTAACAATGGAAAGCAAATCTACTAGAATAGGCCCAGTTAACAACAGCTGTACTCTTCAACCTCTCCCCAAAGGAGGAACATGAAACATTTAAGATTCAATGAACAATAAACAGGACATTAATTCTGAGCTATTGGTGATTAAACTGTGTATTTATACAGCTCTTCCATCCATGGGATTTTCCAGGCAAAAGTGCTGGAGTAGGGTGCCATTGCCTTCTCTGTTTCATCCTTAGCTACATCCTAAAAGACTTTTTCTTTCTCCATCACTGAAACTACAAAGAATGTTATAAATTTACTTCCTGAACCATACTATTTGCCAACTGTCCATGGTCTTTAAACCCACTCCTTTGCTTTTTCTCCACAGCACTTACCACCATTTCACATAGTATTTATTTTACTTATTTACTTACTGTCTATTAAGTAAATACCCTTGGGGACTTTCCTGGTGATCCAGTGATTAAGAGTTCGCACTTCCAATGCAGGGAGCATGGGTTCAATCCCTGGTAGGGCAACTAAGATCTCACATGCTGCACAGCATGTCCAAAAATAAATAAATAAACAAACACTCTCAGAGACTACAAGCTCCAGGATAACATGAAAAATTTCCCCAGCATCCAAATAATAATGATAGGCATAAAATAGATGCACAATATCTATTGAACTCATGGAAGGAGAGTGGGGTAAGGAAAGGGGAAAAAGTATGGCAATCATCACCATTCTTAAAAATTAAAATTTTGTTCCATTACATATACAATACCAGGTCCCAAGTAAATAGTTTTGCTGGCAATATTTTTTTTAATGAAAATAAATCTGAAAATATCTAAATATGGTAGATTGAACTGACATACAAAATAATACATAGAAGTATTAGATGAAAAGATCAAGGTATTCTAGACAAACAAAACCACTCAACAACAAAAAAGGCATGTTTAACCTTAAAAGAAAGAGAACTCGGAAGGTTCTAAACATAAAGAAGCATTTCAAACTAGGCACTGATACCACGAGAGTCTTAAAAAAAAAAAAAAAAAAAACACTCGAGGCCCTAATATATACTTTAGGTACTTGAGGTGGTTGGGAGATAGTTATTGCTCACCACTGAGATTTAAAAAAAGGCCTAATTCCCAGCACAAACCCAGGGCCTGTTTATGAAACTAGATGAATTCTACCCATCCATCAAATGAAACAGTAAGCAACTTCTGCCTTACTTCCAAACCTTTAAATAGAAACAAAATAAGAAATAACTCATTCACCACATGGGTGAGTATGGGTTCCACATTTATACATGCAAGCTCAGTCACTAAGTCATGTCCGACTCTTTGCAACCCCATAGACTGTAGCCAACCAGGCTCCTCTGTCCACGGGATTCTTCAGGCAATAATACTGGAGTGGGTTCCCATTTGCTTCTCCAGGGGACCTTCCCGACCCAGGGATCCAACCTGTATCTCCTACACTGGCAGGAGGGTTCTTTACCACTGAGTCAGCAGGGAAGCCCTCTCCACATTTAAAACAACTTCACATATAAGAAACGTAGACTGAGAAACAACCTCTAAAAACAGTCCTAAACTTCTGAGGACTCCAGCAAAAGGAAGTATAAAAGATTATTGTAAGGATGGTTCCAAATACCATGACACTAGGAATCTCAGAAAACCAGCCTTCACTGAGGGTGAATTCAAGAAAAAAGTTATAAACATACCAGGAAACAAACTATAGTAATCAAAGATTAGTACAATAAAATATATGACAGCATTCACACCACAAGCAGTATAGATAATAGTCATCTACCACACCTTTCACCATTCAACACCTTTCTATCAACCTCAGAGGCTATCATGACTATTTTTTTGTATCATTATTCCTATTTACAAAGATAAAAAGATGTCCCAGATTTTATAAATATAACATCTCACTATCATGGAGAACATATTCCTTCCAAAGGAAGAGGGAACAATTATAAAATTTGGCTATATCTTGGGGCCACAAATCATGTCTCAATAAATTTCAAAGGATTAAAATTATAGAATTTGTTTTCTAACATTAATATATTTGAAGTAAAAAGCAAAATAAGATGAGGAGGAAATCTCTTATGTTTAAAAGTTAAATACAGTCCTAAGTAACTCATGAATCAGAGAAAATTATAACAGAAATTAAAATACATTTTGACTTGAATGATAATGAAAACACTACATATCCAAACTTAAGCAATGTAGCTAAAACAGTAATCATGAGGCAATTTGAAGCTTCAAAACAAATACGTTAGTAACAAAGAAAAGTTGAAAATTATTGAGCAAACTATATCAGGAAACTAGATATCAACATCAAACTCAAGAAAGTAGGAGGAAGGAAACAAACGGAAGGTAACACAAGACAAATATTTAATAATCAACAAAGTTTAATGGGTTAAAGAATCTACTAAAATTGATAAACCTCTAACAAAAGTGATCAAGAGAAAAATATTAAATGTATATGTTTCTCCAGTAGGTGCCTTGTCTTTCATTTTCTCTCAAACCATTCTCCTTACATCCCAAATCCTAAAAACATTTTCCTTTCTATCATCCTCTGGACATTATAATTTCCCATAAATTGTGAACAATACCTAATCCACCCGGAGTAATTTGAGACAGATTTAGGACCTGGAAAATTAGAATTATCTGACTGTTCTACATTTTTATTTCCTTCCAAAATGTTTTCAATAAAGCTTCTATAGAACAAAACAAAAACACAAGTAACCTGAACTTAAGAGTGTGACAAGAGCTTCTCCTCCTAACCTTCACCACCTGTCAGAAATAATGGCTACTATGAGATTACCCCAAAACAGGCTGGGGGTGGGGGTGTGTGAAGAAGAGTATCAAGAAAAGAGATTTAACAAATTAAATAACAGATAATTAGCCAGAGAAAACATATCAGTTAACTATAAAAAAAACTTTTAAGAACTGCCATCACTTTAGTGATGAATGATTTACTCAAATCACTGAAAAAATTTAAGATTAACATGAATAACTGCATTTATACTTACAGTACCACCTACTATTCTTCCTAGTGGATACCATGCTCTTTCATCAAACCAATTTAAAAATTCATAAAACCCATGCGACGCAAGATGATGTGTTGATCTATAGTTAAACCTAGAGAAAACAGGAAAAAAAAGAAATGTTATAAAACTTGGTTTACTGGAAAGAAATAGCTCTAGCTTTCTAATACTATACTTTATATTTAACTCTTTATAAATAAATCTATGGCTATATATCTTTCATAACAATTTTCCTCAAACCTGAACAACAGATTATTTTCTAAGAAATTGGCTTATACCTCTAAAAATAACTAAAAACAAAGCCCATTCTCCCCCCAAAAACAAGTCTACAAAACTAGTAATGATCAAATTAACATTTGGCCATTGCTTGGGGTACAGATGGTACATAGCTATGCATCTGAACAAAAAATGTGATGGTACATAAAATTTCCCAAATCTTCAAAGATGTCAATGACTCTCAAAAGATTAAAAACCACTAACAGAATACAGCACCAAAATGAAGCTTGTACATTCAATGTAACTGCTTTCAATTTCTGCTTATTTAACTTATATGCAGAAGCAAAATGCTTGGCTGGATGAATCACAAGCTGGAATCAAGATTGCCAGGAGAAGGATCAACAACTTCAGATATGCAGATGACACCACTCTAATGGAAGAAGAGGAACTAAAAAGTCTCTTGATGAGGGTGAAAGAGGAGAGTGGAAAAAGCTGGCTTAAAACTCTACATTCAAAAAACTAACATCATGGCATATGGCCCCATGGCAAACAAAAGGGGGAAAAAGTGATTACAGTGACGGATTTTATTTTCTCGGGCTCCAAAATAACTGTGGATGGTGACTGCAGTCACAAAATTAAAAGATGCAAGCCTGCTCCTTGGAAGGAAAGCTATGACAAATCCAGACAGGTATTAAAAGAGCGGAGACAGTACTTTATCAACAAAGGTCTGTATGGTCAACGCTATGGTTTTTCCAGGTAGTCAGGTACAAATGTATATGAGAATTGAATCATAAAGAAGGCTGGGCACCAAAGAATTGGTGCTTTTGATTTGTGGTGCTGGAGAAGACTCTTGAGAGTTCCTAGGGATCAAATCAGTTAATACTAAAGGAAATTAACCCTGAATATTTATTGGAAGAACAGACGTTGAAGCTCCAATTCCTTGGCCACCTGAATTGAAGAACTGACTCACTGGAAAAGACCTTGCTGCTGGGAAAGACTGAAAGCAAAAGGAGAAAGGCGGTAGAGGATGAGATGGTTACATAGCATCACCAACTCAATGCACATGAATGTGAGTAAATTCCAGGAGATGGTGAAGGACAGGGAAGCCTGGAGTGCTGCAGTCCACAGGGTTGCAAAGAGCTGGACATGAGTTAGCGACTGAACAACTATAACTCTAAAAATCACAGAAATAAAGAGTTAAGTTATAAACAACCATGGGAGACAAACTGTAACTGTACTGTAGAATAAGAACATGACCTTAACGAATGAGAATTTTGATCAATGAAAGACAAAATAACAAATAGGAAGAAATGAGATGGAGAAGCCATAGTCCAAACTGCAACCTGAAGTAACTGCAAACTATGGTGTGTGTGTGTGCACATGTGTGCATGCTTGGGTGTTGGAAGGGGGAGAGTTGAAGAGACAATATTCAGGATGGTTCATATTTAATATAAAGTTGCTGAGAGCGTGAGAGAGGCAAGAGAAAATCCTGCATCAACCTCAGGGTAATGAGCAATAGGAACTGCTAGGCAAGTGGATCCCCTTAGACGACCATTGCCAAGCAAGGAAGTGGGCCTCATGGGTATCTCCAACACACATAGCCAAGTAATTCAAAGAGTGGAACAATGCTTTCCAGATGAATAGGAAATCCTCATATCCAAAATCAGCTTGCTATATCCTTCCCAAACAGCAAGTCACGACTTTCCAATGCATGATCACTAGAAACAAAATGCTGTAATATGTTAAAACAGACTTGATCTAATACAAAATAAGCACACATCCAAAAATCAAACATGAGAAAAATAAGCAATATGAAAACTAAGCATCGAAATCAACCAATGAAATAAATAACTTCAGAAGTAAGATAAGCCACACAGGCTGAAAGGGAGGTTTAGAGTACAAGTTTTAGAATCATACTGCCTATGTTTGGATATCCTGTTTCCACACTTACTAGCTATGTGACCTTGGCTAGACCATTCTCTGTGGTCTAGTTTCTTCCTCTGTAAAGAAGGAATAACAATTGTACCCATGTCAATAAGGTGGCTTTGATAAATAAACAATATAATGTCCCTAAAGCACCCAGAGGCTACTGTTACTATTACTGTGAAATAAAGTATGGTAAAAGCACTATTTGAGTTTTTGAATGTCAAATTAAAAATAAGCTAAATATTAAAAAGGTTAAAGATGCAAAGCAAATTAGTAACAAGACAAAAAGTGTCTTGAGAGGTGGCATTTGAAAAGATGGCACAGTAGGTGACAGCAGCCTTCATAACCCCAATAAAAAGTAACAGACAGCTATCCACAAAGGAAAATATTTACAGGAAGCTCAAGTAGAACTGAGATCCTATAGCAGCACAATGAAGCAAAGGATGGAGAGCAACCACACAGATGGAAGGAGGATCACTAGGGTGACAGGCTTAGCTGAAGCATCTGGAGACAACCAGGATCAGCCACGTGGCAGGCACCCCTGCACTCCCCATGGTCTGCTCTGTGGTGGACCTAGGCAGGACAACAACACCCATGAGAGCTTTCACAAAGGGGGACCCCGTGAGTATTCATCAGAGCAGACCCCAGTAGCCTGCTCTAGAGAGGACAACAGCTTTCAGCAAAAGTCATCACTGCCACAGGGCCCCTGGAGAGGGAGACGCTGCCATGCCCTCAACAAGAAAGACTTGCTGCTGCACTGCCCCAGGACTCAGGCTACCACGGTCCCACAAATACTACTGAACCCCAGAACCACTGTAGGTGCTTGAACTTCAGATTCCAGCTCTGCAGCCTCCTGAGCTCCAGATCCCAGCTCCATGGTTGGCTCGACAAGTGCCTATGCTCTGGGCCCCAGATCTGCAGCTGAGCCACCACTGCCTGTGCTCTAGCTCACAGCTCCATAGTGACTCCACGGGCATTAGCCAGTAACACCACAATTAGGAGAACACTGGTGAGCAGAGCCAGGTGCCAAGAAAGATTTCATTGGCCACAACAACTCGCCATGGGAGAAAAAAAGATCAGAAGGTCCCCCATAGCCCTTACAGCCCCCATAGACACTTGCAGCCTTGGCCATTGAGAACCTCTGCAGTGTGCACTCTCCACTTAAACTCAGCTGTTAGAAATGCACGAAGACTACACCCCTGGATCTTACCCGCGGTAAGAAATGCCAGTCTATCCAGCTGTCACTTTTGCACTTACCCACAGGTAAGGTCTTTCCCCACCAAAATTATTCCATAAAATGGGTAGACGTAAAGGTGGCTCAGATGGTAAGGAATCTGCCTACAATACAGGAGACGCAGGTTCAATCGCTGGGTTGGGAAGATCCCCTGGAGAAGTGAATGGCAACCCACTGCAGTATTCTCGCCTGGAGAATTCCATGGACAGGGGAGCCTGGTAGGCTACAGTCCATGGGGTCAAAAAGAGTTGGACACGACTGAGTGACTAACACACTATACAAAGTAAGGCTACAAGAAATGTTAAAAAAAAAAAAAAATCAAGAAAACATGGCAACGCCAAAGGAACACAATTATTTTTCAGTAACTGACCACAGAGAAATAAATCTATTTCTCAATGAAGATTTCAAAGTAATTGTTTCAAGGAAGCTCAGCAAGCTACAAGAGAACCCAGACAGACAATAAATCAGGAAAATACCACATGAACATGAACAAAATAAGTTCAACAGAGACAGAAATTATACTTAAAAAAAAAAAAAAAAAAAAGAACACCAAAGAGAAATACTGGAGCTAACTAAATTAATAAAATGAAAAAGAAAATGCAGTAGAGACTTGAACTAGCAGAAGAATCTGAAAACCAGAAGAAAGGTTACTTGAAATTATCAAAGCAAAGCAAAGTAAGTGAAAAATAGCCTACACCAACTATAGGCCATCATCAAGAGTAATGACTGCATTATAGGAGTTCTAGAAGGAGAGACAGGGGTAGGAAGGTTATTTAAAGAAATAATGGCTTAAACCTTCCCAAATCTGGGGAGAGAAATTGAGTCATCCTGGAATGTGGTGTTCACATGCCCCAATACATATTCAACTCACACAGGACTTCACTGAGAGATAATCTAATAAAACTATCAAAAATCAAAGACAGAGAACTCAGAAAGCAAGAGGAAAGAAACTCATACATGAGACTCGACATAAGGCTATCAGATTTCTCAGTGGACACCTTGCACCAGAATAAGGTATATAGATTCAAAGTGCTAGAAGAAAAAAACTGCCAACTAAGAATACTCAGCAAAGCTAACCATCAGAAAAAGACATTCCCAAACTAGAGAGAGAGCGAGAAAGAAAATTTGCAGGAGTTCATCACTACCAGACCTGCTTTATAAGAAATGATAAAGGGAGTTTCATTTCAGTTCTATGAGCTGAAATGAAAGGACAGTAATTAGTAACTTAAAAACATATACAGTATAAACTCACTGGTAAGATATGGACATAAGCAAATTCAGAATATTCTAGTATTGTAATGGTGTGTAAATCACTTAACTAATATAAAGGCAGACAAAAATAAAAATATCTGCATTCAATAATTTGTTAAATACAAAACATAAAAAGACTGACATAATGGCTTAAAGTTGACTGTTATAAAACGTTTTGTTTAAACCTCAGGGTAGTCACAAAGCAAAAACTTATAGTAGATACAAAAAGAAAGAATACCATGAAGGAAAACTATCAAATCACAGAGGAAGATAGCAAGAGAAGAGAAGAACGAAAGAACTACAAAACAATCATAAACAGTTAACAAGATGGCAGTGGTTAAGTCTTTCAGTCAGTCAGTTCAGTTGCATCTGACTCTTTGCAACCCCCTGGACAGCAGCACGCCAGGTTTCCCTGTTTATCACCAACTCCCAGAGCCTACTCAAACTTACGTCCATTGCATCCTTAATGCCATCCAACCATCTCTACCTATCAAGAATTACTTTCAATGTAAACAGATTAAATTCACTAATCATAGAGTAAGTAAATATATTAAAAATGCAATACCCAAACATATGCTAGCAGAAACTCACTTCAGCTTTAAGGACACACACAGCCTGAAAGTGAAGAGATGGAAAATGATATTCTATACAAATGGAAAGTAGAAGAGACCAAGATTGGCTACACTTTTATCAGAACAAAAAAGAACCCCAAAATTGTAACAGAGATAAAAGGTCATTCATTATAATGATAAAGGAATCAATTCATCAAGATATAACAATTGAAACAGATAGCAATGCAATAATAGTAGTGGGCTTTAATACCCTACTTTCAAAGAAGAGATGAGAAGGAGAATATAAAGAAGGAAATAGTGGACTTGAACTACACTTTAGATCAAATGAATCTAACAGAAAACATTCCATTTAACCGTAGAACATACAGTCCTCTCAAGTGCACAGAGAATATTCTCCAGGATACTTCATATCAGTTCAGTTCAGTCGCTCAGTCGTGTCCAACTCTTTGCGACCCCATGGACTGCAGCACACCAGGCCTCCCTGCCCATCGCCAACTCCTAGTTTACTCAAACTCATATCCATTGAGTCGATGGTGCCATCCAACCATCTCATCCTCTGTTATCCCCTTCTCCTCCTGCCTTCAATCTTTCCATGCATCAAGGTCTTTACAAATGAGTCAGCTCTTCACATCACATGGCCAAAGGACTGGAGTTTCAGCTTCAGCGTCAGTCCTTCCAATGAATATTCAGGACTGATTTTCTTTAGGATGGACTGCTTGGATCTCCTTGCAGTCCAAGGGACTCGCAAGAGTCTTTTCCAACACAATTCAAAAGCATCAATTCTTAGGCGCTCAGCTTTCTTTTATAGTCCAACTCTCACATCCATACTTCATATGTTAGGTCACAAAACAAGTCTTAACAAATTTAAGAATGAAATTATATTGAGTATCTTTTCTGAGCACAACGGTATGAAATTAGTGATCAATAAGAAAGCTAGGAAATTCACTAATATGTGGAAATTGAACAATATTTTCCTTAATCAATGGGTCCAAAAAAAGAGACAGACCCAAATGGAAACACAGCAAAATGTAGCAAAAGCAATCTGAGAAGTTTATAGCAATAAATATCAACATTAGTAGAAAACAGATCTCAAATAAACAGTCTAACTTTATACCTCAAGGAACCAGAAAAAGAATAAGTTATGCCCAAAGAGCAGACGTAAAGAAATAAGGATCAGAGCATAAATGAACGAAATAGAGAATTAAAAAAAAGAAGAAAAAAGTCTTATTCCACTTTTTAAGATAAGCGAAATTGACAAACTTTTGGCTAGATTAAGAAAAAAGACAAAATCAGAAATGAAAGAGGAGAGGACTTACCCAGTGGTCTAGTTCTTAAGACTCTGAGCTTCCAATACAGGGGGCACAAGATGGATCCTTGGCTGGGGAACTAAGATCCCACACGCCACATGTTAAGGCAAAAAAATTTAAAAAGAAAAAAACTAAGAGGAGAGATTACAACTACTACCAAAAATACACAAAGGATCATAAAAGATTATTATTAACAATTATATACCAACAAATTGGATAACCCAGAAGAAATGGACAGATTATTAGAAACAACCTATATCAAAGACTGAACCAGGAAGAAATTAAAAAAATCTGAACAGACCAATAACAAGAAAGGTGACTGTGTGGGGCTTTTGATTACTCATTTGAAGAAATGTCTAGGACCAGACGGCTTCACTGGCAAATTCTACCAAACATTTAAAGAATTAATGCCAATCCATCTCAAACTCTTTCAAAAAAATTAAAGAAAAAGCACTTCCAAAATCATTTTACAAGGCCTTTATTACCTTGATACCCAAGTCAGACAACACAACAAAAAAACTACAGGCCAGTGCCCCTGATGAACAAAGATACAAAATCCTTAAGAAAATACTAGCAAATTGAAATCAACAGCACATTAAGAGGATCATGCACCATTATTAGGGGCTGCCATTTAAAATGGATTTTAAATGGTGCTAGTGGTAAAGAACCTGCCTGCCAGTGCAGGAGACCTAAGAGATCCAGGTTCAATCCCTGGGCTAGGAGGGCATGTCAACCCACTCAAGTATTCCTGCCTGGAGAATTGCATGGACAGAGGGGCCTGGCAGGCTACAGTTCACAGGGTTACAAAGAGTCAGACACAACTGAAGCAACTTAGCACACAGCACACCACAATTAACTGGAATTTATCCCTGGGAGTCAGGAATGGTTCAACATATGAGAATAAATAAATGTGATCCCATATTAACAGAATGAAGGATTAAAATCATCTAATCATCTCAACAGATGCAAAAAAGGCATTTGATAAAATTCAACATTCTTTCACAACAAAAACTAAAAAAGTAGGTATAGAAGAAATTTACCTCAACATAATAAACGCCATATATGACAAGTCTATAGCTAGCATCATACTCAATGGTGAAATGGTGAAAGCTTTTTAAGATCAAGAACAAAACAAGAATGCCCACTCTCACCCTTCTATTCAACACAGTACTGAAAGTCCTAGCTTTACCAATTAGATAAGAAAAAGAAATAAAGGGCTTCCAAATTGGGAAGGAAGAATTTAAATTGTTTGCAAATGACATGATCTTATATACAGAAAACCCTAAAAACTTTACCAAGGATTCAAGAAAAAACATTAAAAAAGCAGTTGCATTTCTATACACTAAATATGAATTATCTGAAAATAATTAAGAAAGCCATACCATCTACAGTAGTATGTAAAAAAAAAAAAGTCAGTAAAATACTTAGGAATACATTTAACCCAGAAGGTGAAAGACCTGTACACTGAAAAGTATAGGACACTGATAAATGAAGACAAAAGCAAATGGAAAGATACTCCACGCTCATGGGTTGGAAAAATCAGTATCGTTAAAATGTCCATATATACAACATTGTAAATCAGCCATACTCCAAGAAAAAAAATTTTTTGAAGTCCATATTGCCCAGAGCAATCTACATATTCAATGCAATACCTATAAAAATTTCAATACTATTTTTCACAGAAACAGAAAAATAACCCAAAATTTGCATGGAATCCCCAAAGACCCTGAAAAGCTAAAGCAAAGTTGAGAAAGAACAACAAAACTGGAAGCATCAAAGTCCCTGATTCCAAACCATGTTACAAAACTATAGTAACCAAAACAATATGTTACTACCAAAAAAAAAAAAAAAGAGAGAGAGAGAGAACACTGGAACAGAATCCAGAGCCCAGAAAAAAACTACTTTTACAGTCAACTAACCTTTGGCAAGGGCATCAAGGACAAACAATGATGGAAGACTAGTCTCTTCAACAAATGGTGTTAGAAAACCGGATATTACATGAATGAAACTGGACCCTTATCTTACACCATACAAAAAAATTAACTCAAAATAATTACTGACGTCAATGTATGATGTGAAATCATAAAATCCCTAGAGGAAAGCACAGAGAAAAAAAAAGCTCCCTGACATTGGCATTGGCAATGATTTTTTCAGATATGATGCCAAAAACACAGGCAAAAAAAAAGTAAAGAATAAATAAGCAGGAGTATATATTAGAAGGCTTGTGTACAACAAAGGAAAGAATACACAATATGAAAAGGTAACCTATGGAATTAAAGAAAATGTTCACAAACCATATATCTAATAAGGGGTTATTATCTATAATATATAAGGAATTCATACCACTCAAAAGCAAACAAAAAATCCAAAAACCCATACAAAATATGACTTAAAAAAAGGTTCAAAGAACCTGAAAAGGTATTTTCCCAGAGACACGCAAATGGCCAATAGGAAAAAGAAAAGGTGTTCAACATCACTATTCAGAGAAACGCAACTCAAAACCACAATGAGATAGATATACCTTCACATCTGTCAGGATGGCTACTATCAAAAGGACGAGGTAAGAAATGCTGTCAAAGATGTGGAGAAAAGGGAACCCTTGGTACACTGTTGGTGGGAATGTAAACTCGTACAGCCATTACGGAAAACAGTGTGGAGATTCCTTTAAAAACATTAAAAGACAATAGTATGTGATCCAGAGATCCTATTTCTGGGTACACTGTAGACCTAAGAACAATATGGGGGTTAGGGCATCAAGCCTCTGCAGCTGAAAAATAAGTCGGGTCTCTGAAATACTTGGTTCCTCCACATCTGTAGTTCCTCTGCATCTATGGATTCAACCAGCTGCAGACTGTATTTATCAATGAAAAAAATTTTGTGTATCAGTACACTTGTGCAATTTAAACCTGCATTGTTCAAGGGTCTACTGTATATCCACAGGAGACAAATTTAGTATACAGAAGATGTATCAGCACTTACTTCCATGTTCACTGCAGCATTATTTCTAATATCCAAGATATGTAAACAACCTAAGGGTCCTTTGATATATGAACGGATAATGAAAATGTAGTTATATTATAACATAAATAATAACATGTATATATACACACATTTTATAATTATGCATTTATATAATGAAACATTTGACCACAAACAGAAGGAAACCTAGCCATTGGTGATTTGTGACCCATGTACAAACTTGAAAGGCATTTATGCTAAGTGAAATAAGCCAGACAGAAAAATACTGAATAGTATCACTTACATATGAACTAAAAAAAAAGTTTAACTCAGAAAGAGTAGAATGGTGAATGTCAGAGGATAAGGGATGGAACAAATGGGGAGACACAGGTCAAAGGTTACAAACTTCAATTAAAACATGAATAAGTTCTAAGGCTCTATTGTACAGCAAGATGATTATATTTAGTAATACTGTATTATATACTTGAAATTTGCTAAGAGAAGATGGGATCTTAAAAGTTCTCACCAAAAAGAAAAGAACTATGTGAGGTGATTATGTGAAATGTGTTGACTGTGATAATCATTTCACAATGTGTATATATATCTCAAATCATTATGTACATTAAATACATACAATTTTGTCAACTGTATCTCAATAAAGCTGGAAAAAAGCATTAAGGAAAAAATTTAAGAAATCATAAGAAGTAAATCCAGTTTTTACATTTAATCATTAAAAAAAAAAGAATCACTATGTTTCACAGATGATTATGAAAAAACACTAATTTCAAAACACTAATGATAAGGAGATCAAACCAGTCAATCCTAAAGGAAATCAGTCCTGAATATTCACTGGAAGGACTGATGCTGAAGCTGAAGCTACAATACACTTTGGCTACCTGATGTGAAGAGTCGATTTATTAGAAACGACCCTGATGCTGGTAAAGACTGAAGGCAGGAGGAAAAGGGGACGACAGAAGGCGAGATGGTTGGATGGCATCACCAACTTGAAGGACATAAGTTTGAGCAAGCTCCAGGAGATGGTGAAGGACAGGGAAGCCTGGCATGCTGTAGTCCATGCGGTCACAAAGAGTAGGACATGACTGAGAGACTGAACAACAAGCTTCAAGTCTAACTTAAAATCATCCACAGAAAATAAACATTTTCTTGGAAGGAGTATCAATTAATTGCCATCACTGAATGCTACAAAGGCAATGAAAATTCGGACTATAGGAAAAGGATTTTAAAATCAGAACTTAAAACAACATTTATTTTCCAGCAACAATTCTGGAAATCTAAGCTAGTGCTAGAAATGCTACACATGCTCCAAAAGAAAGTATGGGAGGTAATTTTAAAAGAGAAATCCCCCAATACCAGAAACAAAATATTTATTGTACTTAAAGGTGGGACCCTGGAAAGACTACCACTTTAGAGATGAAAAACAAGGTAGCCACCAGAAAAGAAATGGCTAAATCTTTCTCTTTCCAAGGGAAGAAAGACTCCCATAAAAAAGGTAAACTCTTAACCTTCCTACCATGCATGACAGTCTAAATTTACCAGGAATCTCCAAATCAAGAAATTAACACTGAAACCAAGGTCCCCAAACTTAAATTAACAGTTTAAACAAAAACCAAAAATAACTTTAGAAAAAATGAGCTCATAAACGACAGTAACAAACTATAAGAGGTAGAGAATCACCATTAGAAAGTACACAAGTAACAGCCCCAAAACTGGTCAAAGTATTTCAATGACAGAAGGCCTAGTGTTTTAGCAAGAACCAGGGCTTTAAATTTTAAATGCAATTTTTCAGATTAAAAAACAAAAAACGACTCCAAGGGATAACGAACATGTTTTGAAAACTAAGAACCATGGGGCTCCAACTCTATAAAGTTGTTCTGCATGATATTTTTAACTTTTCATTTTACATAATTCTTGACCTCTCCTCCCTCTTTGCTGAATCATTCTCTTTCTTTGGCTTTTAAAACAACAATAGTCTCCTGATTTTTACCCTACATCTCCAGTCCTCTTCTCTGCTTTCTGTACAGGCAGACTCCTCTACCCAAGATCCTCTTACCAACTCTGAACTCTTCCCCAAGGATGTCAGTCATACCTGGGTATGACTGTATGCCAGTATGCCCACAATCTGCCAATGTTATTTCCCTATCTACATGTTTTTCCCCCTTGAATGTCACAAAGGCATCTTAAAGTCAACATTCAACTAGACTCATGATTGGACACCTCCTAACTTCAAAACAAGCACATACATTGTCTCCTTTTAGTGTTTCCTACCTACCACCTAAATTGAAAAATCCAAAAATCTAGGTGTCATCCCGGAGTGTTCCTTCTATTTAAATAGCTTTGAAATTTGTCTAATCTTTTCCTACTCTGATACTAGCACTGAAATCTAAGCTATCATTTTCAAACTACACTACTTACTACAATAGCCCCTAACTCAACCCCCTACATCCATTTTGACTATCTCATTCCCCAATTTGTAAATACTGTTTCTCAACAAAGAATGTTGTTTCAAAATGCAAATGTAATTACATTGCAATCCTCTGCTGAACTATTCAAGGGCTTTATCTCTTAAAATTAAATGGAAGGAACTTTAACATAAAGCCACACGTACTCTACCTCTTACATAACTCTAGTCTTGTCTCACATTTTACCATATCCTTACTTTTCCATATACCTATCTTTCAGTCCTCCAGACTCAGCTTGTCCCCTCCAACCTCAGCATCTTCAGACTGCCAGCTCCCTACCTGTGTATCACTGCTATCTCCCCTCTTAGCCTAAATAATTCATCCTTCAAACTTCAGCACATTTCTAAGGGATGCTGTTCTGAGGGGGGAAAAAAAGGTTCAGTGTACTTTTTTCTCCCTAGCACTTGCCACATATGCAATTTCACATTAGTTTACCTGATTAATATTTACCGCACTAGATAAATACTTCCACAAGGAAACCGCATGTCTCCAACACCTAGCATAGCACCTGGTACATGCTGCTGCTAAGTCGCTTCAGTCGTGTCCGACTCTGTGTGACCCCATAGACGGCAGCCCACCAGGCTCCCCCATCCCTGGGATTCTCCAGGCAAGAACACTGAAGTGGGTTGCCATTTCCTTCTACAAGCATGAAAGTGAAAGTGAAGTCGCTCAGTGTCAGACTCTTCATGACCCCATGGACTGCAGCCTACCAGGCTCCTCCCATCCACGGGATTTTCCAGGCAAGAGTACTGGAGTGGGATACCATCGCCTTCTCCGACATGGTACATAGTAGCCCTAAAATATTCGTTGAATAAATAACTGATTTCATAAATATGTTTTAAATAGATGAACTACAATCTAGATAGCTTCCCAGAGAGCTACCTAGTGTCAACTTTAAGTGGTATCCCCAAAGTTAAAGACCAGTTTAACTATACCTCCTGTGATTCAAAACTGAAGGCAGAATTAGAGTTCAAACAAACAAGCAAGTTCATTAAGATTCTATTGAAAACCTACTCAAAGAATAAAAAAACTAAACATGAATGAAGAATGCTTTTTGCCCTATTTTATCCCCAGGGTCAAGTCAATCCTGATACGCAAGGCTCCCAAAAATATACCCATTTTTGACTTTCAGTTCACTTCCTCCTTCTGATTTGCCATTCATTTTTCTATCCTATTTTCTGGCCCAGTTTCTAACCCACCACTATGAATAGTTTACTGAATGTGCTTATGGGTTTCCCCTCTTATCTACTATAAAGCACAGCACTCTCTTACTTCACTAAGCACTTTCAAGTAATAGCAGTCACTTCTCTTCTTTCGGGCACATAATACATTACTGCCCCTGTATGTTAGTTGTTCAATCGTGTTCAACTCTTTGCAACCCCATGGACTATAGCCCGCCAGGCTCCTCTGTCCATGGAATTCTCCAAGCAAGAATATTGGTGTGGGTTGCCATTTTCTCCTCCAGAGGATCTTCCTGAGCCAAGGATCGAACCTAGGTCTCCTGCATTGTAGATAGATTCTTTGCCCCTTGAACCACCATGGAAGCCCTATCTTCCCCCATACAACACACCACTACCACTGATCAGTCCTGTCAGCTAAATAAACTAACTACAGAGATATATAAATGGTGGACACCTTACCTAAGAGTTCTTGCTGCTTAGTAACATTACTAACATTTAGGACTACCAAAGGCTTTTTGCCAACAAAAGTAACTGAATTTCCATGATGCCTTCTGAGGTTGAACACTTTTCATATATTTATTGGTCTTTAACCTTCCTCTTAAGTGTGTGCTGAAGTACTTTATGAGGTTCTTTTGTCAGTTATATGAGTTTATAAACTGCTGTCATTCCACAGCTTCTTTTCACTCATAATGGTATTTTTTAAATAGAAATTCTTGACATAAACCTAATTCATCAATTCTTTGCTATGGGTTAGTGTACTTTTTCTAGTTAAAAAATGTGTTTTGGTGCCCCGATGTTATAAAGGTATTGTGTTCTTCATGACAATTAACAGCTTAAACAATTATTTAGGTATGTAATACACCGAGAATCAATTATTTTATATAATGAGAAATAAGGGTTCAACTTTATTTCCTCTGTATTAATATAAATAATCGTTCCCTGCCATTTATTGAAACAACTAGTTTTCAACTAGCTTTCCTTTCCCCACTGCTGTACAGTTCCACCTCTACCATAAGCTAAGGATTCGTTAGTGCACATCTGTTTCTGGACTCTATTCTGCTTGAGTCATCTTTATGTCCTCCCATAATATGCAAACTTTATAAGTAGAGCTTCAAACAAAATCTTGAGTTCAAAGAACATTCTAAAACTGTGCCTTTTATAATTTGCCCTTCTGCATATTCACATAAGTTTTAAAATAAGCTTGCCAATTCCACCAAGAAACTCATGTTGGGTTCTGACTGAAAGTCCATTAATTCCACACATTAATTTGGGATAATTAATATCTTTACAATACTGACCCATCCAATCCATAAATACACTTTAACTCTTTCATTTAGGTCTTCTTTAATATCTCTCCAGAAAATATATAATTTCACCTCAGAGGTCTTACACATTGTTTGCTTAGATCTATTCCCATTTTTAATAGAATCATTTATTTTTTAAAAATTCTGCTTGACATAGTGACAGGTACCTCGTGATATTTTACATTGATTTTATAACTAGAAACGTGTCACTAGATTCCTTCAGGTTTAAATCTGAAAATCAATAAACACCCCTATGACTATGTTAAAAGAGAGCGATGTCTCAAAGACTACTACCTGAAAAGTTTCAAGTTTTTAAAACCCTGTTATAAGAGGTAATATTGTCTTCCCAAATCACTTCATTCTTTCTTATAACTACCAATCTTTTCAGTTAGCAGAAAATACAGATAAACATTAATTTCATTCAAAGTAAAGATATTTAATTGAAATAATTAAGATATGTAATATGAAATTTCAAAATGGAATAAGCTACTACATTCTCAAACTATAAAGATCTTGAACCTTTACTCAAACAAAATCTTAAAAATAAAGGAAAAATAATAGTAGTCTTTAAAATACAAATTTAAGCCTAAATTTAAAACGTTTACTAGTAAGTCAATCATTAAGAAGAATTAGGTTCTTTCAGAAACAGAATCTTAAACTTGAGGTTACATATCATAGTTGCAAAGATGCTAACCATCTCATCAAATTTGTTATTTTCTTTTGGGCACAAAACTGTAAAAAATTTTTACTTCGATGTACCTGTCAAACAGTAATCATTTTTTAAAAAGTATTTCTTGCTGTTAAAGATACCCTTCAATTAAATGATGTGAAAAGTTTAGACCCTAATAGAAAAGTTCAGTTTAAGATTAAGTAACTATTATGTAACAATGCTTGTATTTCTCATTATATGTATACACACACACACACACAAATTATAGACAGTAAACAGAAGTACCCAAATTTTAATTTGTAACACTGTGTTATAGATTCAGTTGTTACTACAAGTAGAGTCTGGTTATTTGCTTCTATGTGAATTCCCAGGAAACCCAATCCAAACTGATTAGACATTTTTCCAAAGAAAACATATAAATACTAAAAGTTAGATGAAAAGGTGTTAAATATCTTAATCACCAGGGAAATGCAAATCAAAATCCCAAGAGATAACACTACACACCTGTCAGAAAGCCTATTACCAAAAAGACAAGAAATGCATGCTGGTGAGAATGTGAAAAAAGGGAACCCACGCACACTGAGTGGAGACATAAATTGATGCAGCCGCTATGGAAAACAGTATAGAGGTGCTTCAGAAAATAAAAATAGGACAATCACATGACCCAGCAATTACACTCCTGGGCGTTAATCCAAACTACTATCCTTAATAGGTATCTGTACTCCCATGTTTGTTGTAGCAAAGGCAAAGTATAGAACAAACCAAGTATCCACTAACAAATGAACAGATAAAAGAAAAGGCGGTGTACACATGTACGAATACACACCCACAAAGGAATATAATTCAATCATAAAAGGATACGGAATCGGACATGACAGAGCACATACGAAGGAATCCTGTCATTTGAAAAAATACGGATGGACCTTGAGGGCATTATGCTAAGTGAAATAAGTCAGAAAAAGACATAAACGAGATCTCATTTATGTGGAATTTAACCCTCTCTCCCAAACAAAACAAATAAAAAATCCCAAAGCACTCAGATACAGAGAACAGACTGCTAGCTGTCAGAGGTGGAGTGGGGGAAATGGAAGAAGGTAGTCCAAAGGTTCAAATTTACGGTTTTAACAATACTGTATTATATATTTGAAAGTTATGTAGATCTTAAAAGTTCTCATCACAAGGAAAAAACTCTAACTAGGTGTGGTAATTAATATTCAGTAAACTTACTGTGGTACTCATTTCACAACATATACAAATATGAAATCATTATGATGTATACTATATTGTTATATAATAGTCATACCTCAACTGGAAAAAAAAAGAATCCAGGTGGGAGAGTTAATAACGGGGGGAAAAAATTCAAAACAAATATAAAAGCCATTTGGATTAATCATACAACTATTCTTTCCCATTACAGTAAATAACCAAAAAAAGAATACGTCTATCACTCATTTGTTTTGCCTTCTTATGGAGCAATTTTAGTGTGATCTTTTTAAGCTCTTTTTTCCATCCACATAGAAACCACCACAGCCATGCATTTTATTCCCCTTTCTTCATGCAAGTCTCCTCAAGTCTGAAATTCATTCTTGAAGAAGCATTTTCTAATACTGTATCCTCCCTTTCCCAATCCACTTGAATTTGTGCTTTGAAAGCATCAAGTTGGAACCTTTACTCTAGTTCACCTGGCAATGGAATATTTTTTTCTTAGTGACTTTTGTATCCTTGGAGGCATCATATAGTTCCTGGCACTTCGCTTATGAGGGTCAGTTAATTCTCCTTTGTAGCATACTAGTAGTGAGTGTTAACACTGACTTCAATCTTAGCTATTTTCTTCTTCATTAAATGCAAGCTATCAAGTGCACAAAAGTAGTCTTCAATTTTAGTATGTCCAATTTACATACTCAAAAAACATTTAAATAGCTGGGGACGGTGTTATAGGTGAAAAGAAGATGGACCATAAATTGAAAACTGTTGAAGCTGGGTGATATATGAAAGTTCATTACAGTATTAGCTCTTTTATGTCTGAAATTTTCCACAATATTGTGCATGTGTATATGTGTTTGTGTATATATAAAACATACATTATATATGCAATTATAATACAACTTATATATACATAGATATATGGTTTACATAATCATATATGTGAGTAATGTAACACATATTGTTAAAAATTAATAAACTCCGATTAAATAGAGTAGGAAGACCAGAAAAGGGAGCTCTCATGCCCTGCAAGGAGAGCACAGCCCAACAGGAAAAAAGGTTCCTTTTCTTCCTTGGTGAGGGCTCAGTAGCCAATGAAAAGCCACGGATTCTGTTTACTACAGCCGCTCTAACTTCCTTTTCCTCTCTATAAAACGGCGTGCTGGGACTTGCACAGGGCCTATGTGTTGCAGACCCCAAATTGCAATTCTCTGCTGATCCCAAATAATCCACTTTTGCTGAAGGAGTATCTGGCAGTCTATTTGTTTCAAGTCAATTGTCAGAAAACTTCACACATATACAACACACATAAATACACACATATGCCATACATATAACTCAGTTTCCCACAAGTAAAACTAGGTGAATTGACTGAGAAATGATGTATTAAAGGTTAGGAGACACCAAAATAAAACTGAAATAAAAGAGAAAGATAAGTGGTAAAATAATATCTAACTTAAAATAGTCTGAGTAAACCATCTCATTTTACATACACTTTTATCAATATTGTAAGAGCAACTTTCGGTATTTTAAGTTCAATAAACTACTGTGTTTTGAAACAAGTGTGACAAAAAGATAATTACAGAATACAGATACTAGATATATGTGGTTCATTACAGTCTCTACTTAATGTTCATTTGACATTTTCATAAAAGTTCTTTTAAAAAATAAATGAATGCCTTCCCCCAAATTCTCTTAACCCAATCTCTAGAGTCACCCTGAAATTCCAATAAAGTGTGGGATAATGATTTATTAAGACAGACAAAATTATTCTCACATTAACTTTTTCATTCTGAAAGGGGCATATAAATAATTTGGCTACTTCTGAGTAACAAACTATTTTATGATGTAAGAAGAAACTGGGTATGAAAATGAAATATGAGTTTTAAATCTGATAAAAGAGAAACAGCCACATGACAAATTAAAAGAGGTCTTAGAGACCCAACTTCACAAAGAAGCTAAGATATATAAACTTTATTTCCTTCTTCAACATATTCCTAAAAGACCTAAGGTGTTCTTTGGCTATTCAAAGACATTTTATAATGGCCTTTCCCTCTATCTATAGGGAACAAATGCAAAGAAAGAAGACAGGAATAAAAAAACTTGCTTCTGAAAGTCACATACTCATTTTAAATCTTTGTGAATGCAGTACTATTAATTCTTCATCCCAGGAAATTCTTCAAAAGCTAAGAAAAGTTTGTGCTTAAAGACTACAGTAGCAAGATGAAATTAAATTATGGAAGCCCATTTATGGAAAAATGGGTTATACTTCTTGGATTCTAGTAGAGATTAGTCTAGTACTTATATTGAAAACATAGCTTAAATAGAATTTCAGAAACTGATTTAAGGCTTATCAACATATACCATATTGTCTCCTGAGGAGAACACTCAGTACCAATCCATTCAGAAACTAGGGCTGCCCTTAGGAACAACCACATTTTCCTCTATAGGTCTTGTTGATGACCTAACCACTTGATACATTTCGTCTTAGGTTTGTTATTTCATTTTATGCTATTTTGAACCACTAACATACATTCAAAACCAAACACAGAATCTCACAATTATGTACTAAAATAAAATACCACAATATACCCTTAATCTTGAAGGTTAAAAACATATATACCTTAGTCCTAATATTAATCAAAGGCTTCTCTATCTTCAAGAGGAAACTTCGGAGGTGGCAAAGGGTTTTGTATGTTTAACATTTCCAGTCCTCTACAAAAACATGGCACTTTATCATACATATATACACAAAACTAATATAATTGGAAAATGTCTAAGAATAAGCAGAACAGTATATTCTTAGCCTTAAAGTTGTGACCGACCTGAAGTCCTCTAAGACTGCTGTGACTAGCTTTTGTAACAGAATATACAGTATATGTAGAACTTGAGCTAGACAAGCTGAGAAATAAAGGTCTCAATTTATAGCTATGCACGTAAAAGACAGAAAAGGTTCTAGGCCAAAGAAATGGGCTACGGGCAGTGCTATGAAAGTAAAACACAAGCCAAGTTTCCCAAGGGCCAGTTCTGACCTCCTTTTCCCTAAACCATTACTTCTCGAAAACTACCTACCAAATGCACATAAATAAAATTAAACTCTTAACTACAGTTTGCTACTTGACATTTTCCAGGGGCTATGTCATTGCTTTTTTGCAAGACTGGCATCAAAATGACTGTCTCAAAATAAGTGCCTCCTGTAATAACCCCTACTCTTTTCACATCTATATTAGATTCTTATATAGATCTAATATTAACACACTTTTAGAGGAACAAAGTAAAAACCTCAGAAGTGCAGAAACCAGGCTTTACAGAAACAGATGCAAATTAGGAAGTAACTAAGAAACAACAGAAAAAGAATGTTTTTGGCAATGAAACAGCAAGATAAACTCGGAGAGGATGGAAGACAAACATGTCCCACACCTGCAAATGGTCAGCGCACGAATCTGACTTCCATAAAACAACGCAAGTCTAGTTTAGCTTAGTCTCTGCAAATAAAACCTAAAAAACAGAAGGACCAACCAGAAACAGTGGAGGAAACAAAGGCAAGGCAAGCAGCTCTGCTCCAAGATGATGAAGACGATCAAGTGAAAGCAGCAAAGGGAATGGGAGGAAGGAGATGCGACAGCAGGGAGGGGGCACAGAGCTCGCACCAGGTGCCGGCACCAACAGTCCCCTCTCCAAGACACAGCCTGCACTAGCGCCCCATTTTAATCTGCTCTGCCCTGAAATACCAGATCAACTACACTTCGGTTTCTACCAAAAATAAGGATACATGGCTCAAGAGTTGTCTACAGCTCCTATGTCAACCTGACAGCACGTTTTTCAAAGTCTTCCTCAAAGTTTCTTTTAAAATTAATTCTACTCTGGCTGACAGAGATCCCAATATTATTATTAAGAAAATAAATTAAAAGTAACCCTCCTTTTAGAGAGTACATGAAGCAACACAAATTCAGTCACTCTGGTGAATCTAATCCAATTTTGGCATTTACTTGCATAATTCCACTAGTTTTATAATTTAGCATGTACACCCCTTTTTTCTTTACTTATGCACTTAAGTGTGATTAATTTATTATCTTATTTTTTAATATTTACTTTTAATTAAGGATTGCCTCACAATATTGGTTTGATTTCTGCCATACATCAACATGAATAACTCCCCCAAATTTTTGTCTGTCAAGGTATTATAATATGTGCCTCTAAGGACTGCTATTCTACATTGAACATTAGTGTGGTTTTCATTTTTTAAAAGTAATAATCATTTAGTATTATTTTTTAAAATTCTAAGCAAAGAATGTGTCACAGTATCTGTTCAGCACTAGAACAGAGCAGTGAAAAAGAGGCAGTATCTCTCCTGGAGCTTTAGTACAATAAATACAAACCAGATAATTATAGGTTGAAGCAAGAGCTTTGGAAGACACTAAAGGGACGGGATAAAAGAGTGAAATGGGAAGACGGGTAAAGGTGCCTTTGCTGCTGCTACTGCTAAGTCACTTCAGTCGTGTCTGACTCTGCGACCCCATAGATGGCAGCCCACCAGGCTCCGCCGCCCCTGGGATTCCCCGGCCAAGAACACTGGAGTGGGCTTTAAGTGGGTATAAATGCAGTCTTCTAATATCTGTGAGACCTTAATGATGGGAGAGTTAGGGGAGAGCCATCTCCAGTGCATAGACCTTGAGACGGGAGAGGTTAGTGTACTTAAGGAGAGAAAAGAATCTAAGAGGGGGAGTGGTAAAGAAATGCACTTTCAGCACTGTTTATTCACAATCAGGGTTTCCCCGGTGGCTCAGACTGGTAAAGAATATTCTGTAATGCGGAAGACCTGGGTTTGATCCCTGGGTTGGGAAGATCGCTGGAGAAGGGCATGGAAACCCACTCCAGTAGTCTTGCCTGGAGAATCCCCATGGACAAAGGAGCCTGGCAGGCTACAGCCTAAGGGGTCGCAAAGAGTTGGACATGACTGAGAGACTAAGCACATTCTTTTAAAAACCATCAACAACTGTCAGGTACTGTGGTAAGAACAGCTCTCTTCACAAAAAAACACAAACCATTGAGGTAGGATACTATGCCCAATCTATCAGAGACACTAAATTACTTATCCAAAGTCATACAGCCATTAACTGGTCAAGATGGAATGTGAACTAAGCAGCTTGGATTCCAGAGCCCACATTCTTGAGCATGATGATTCCAAAGAGTAAGAGTAATAAATCCAAATAATAATTTGTATCACCTTCCAGGCACAGTGAATCTTAAAAGTGAATCTTAAATAGTTCCCCATACCTCAGATTCCAAAGAACCCCTACCACTCTAATACGAGTGGGGTACACATTTTGAAGTGAATGGAATATATAGTTTTCAAGGGAATAGGGAACCATCCCGTTTTAATCATACTTATCTGTTTATATATTAATTAGGCTCTTGTATAAACTCTCATTTAAAGAAAGGGTTCAAGAGCTAAAAACAAGTGTCTGAAAAACAATGGCATATATTTAAAATTATATAAGCAAAATCATTAGCAAAGTTCTCAAGATTAAGATGCAACTTTGAACCACGAAGCTTTTGCTCTCAAGTAACTTTGGAAACAAACAGATGGAGAAGCCCACTACATCTCTAACTGTATCATTTCAAGTTTTACCTCTCTGGTACAGACACTACCTTTTAAACTATCATGGTCTGAACAGCCACTACCTTGAATGTTGCAATCATTCTGCCTGAGAGAAGAGAACTTCGGAGGCTCAGGCACAACAAATTTTCAGGTGGAAGGAAATGCACATCATTTACAGTCTCGATTCACCACTAGTACTAGTCACATGGCCCAACTCATGTGCTGAGAAAAGAGGGAAACCAGATACTGGTGAGAAGCACAAGAGATACCGTATTTGTGTGCACCGCTCAGTCATGTCTGACTCTTTGCAACTCCATGGATTGTGGCCCACCAGGCTCCTCTGTTCATGGGATTTTTCAGGCAAGAATACTGGAGTCGGCTGCTATTTCCATATGTCACGCTATTTTCTTCCATGGTGGCTCAGATGGTAAAGAATCTGCCTGCAGTGCAGGAGATTCGGGTTCAATCCCTGAGTCAGGAATATCTCCTGGAAAAGGAAATGGCAACCCACTCCAGTATTTCTGCCTGGGAAATCCTATAGAGGAGCCTGGCAGACTGCAGGACATGGGGTCGCAAGAGCCGGACAACACTTGGCTACTAAGCTGCCACCACCACCACCATTAACAAGTTTGTCCTTCACTCTTTTCATGAGAACTGACACTGAGTTTTCTATCAGTTAAGCTTTTCACCCATGTGTAATAGAAGTATTATAAAAGTGAACTGGCCTTTTTAGATGAAATAGGAATCCTCCAATAAGTACAGCTGTTTCTCCTCTTTTAATGAATTTAAAAATCACAGTTTACTCCTTATCCCATTTTACCCATAAATCTGTAAATAGTCTTGTTACTGACAAGTGAGAAAATTATTCATATAACCCATTTCAGAAATGAAGTCTGAGACTTACTTAGTCTGTCTTTAAAAGTCATTCTCCCTCTCTTTCCAAGGAAAAATGTCAAAAATGTGCAAGAGTGGGCAATTTTAGCTCCCTTTGACTTGCACTCTTTTCAAGTAAAATATTACACTACCAAAAAGGAGAGTCTACCCTAAACGAAACAAGGGAAAGTCACCTTCTCCATTGTTGTTGCCATTGTTTAGTCTCAGTCATTTCTGACTCATTTGCAACCCCATGGACTATAGTCTACCAGGCTCCTCCGCACATGAGATTTCCCAAGCAAGAATACTGGAGTGGGTAGCCATTTCCTTCTCTAGGGGATCTTCCCAACCAAGGGACTGAACCAGGTCTCCTGAATTGGCAGGCAGATTCATTACCACTAAGCCATCAGAGAAGCCCCATCTTTTCCTTTATATACTTATAATATTTAACTATTTCAATTAGTGTCTTTTCTTGCTTGCATTACTCTAGTTATTTTGTAAGAGAAAAGGAACTTTCCTATTTCTTCAAATATAGCAGTAAAAACTATAATATGAAAACACAAGAAGAAACAGCACTGTCTTCTAAAAAAGACTGGTTTTATGGAAAAGATCTAGTTTTCTAATTTCAGAGTTCTATATTGCTTCCTAAAGAACCCTGTTTAATCACCATCAGCTTTGTTAAAGAGTAAGAAAATCTATGCTAAGCTCTATCAAAGCTAGATCTGTCCTGAGAGAGACCATCTGTATATCAAAATTCCAAATGAGACATCCCTCACCAAATGCAAGCATCTCAAGGTTTATATTGTGATTTTTGCCTGTACAACTGACCTCTGTCCATTTTTTTTCTCATTTAATACTGATTTTTCTGCTCTATTTCATGCTTTAAAATTAGTAGGATAGTCAATTTTTTTATACTTACTCTCACAAATATCTCAGGATATATATTAGCTTTTCAAATTAAATTTGCTACATTCAATCTGTTCAATTATGATCCAGCAAATAAATTTCCAAAAACTCAACAGGTTTCTAAAAAAATGTATTATTTATTTATTTTCGTGGCAAGTGGGGTCTAGCTCCCTGAACAGGGATCAAACCCAGGACCCTGCATGGGGAGTGTGGAGTCTTGGCCCGTGTACCACCAGGGAAGTCCCTGTAACAGAGATCTTGCTTGCTCTCTTTGAGAGAAAGGAGGGTATCTCCACACTAACAGTCTACTGTGCCTTCATCTGGAACCCTCAGAGCTTTTTACAGCTCAGGGCAACATACAGGGACACATGAGTGGGATGCTTTCCTTCTGGAAAATGGGAGATGGGTAACTGTGCAATGGGAGATGGGGAATGAGAATCTCCATGTGGCCTGGACCTCAGTTTTAAGAAAAAGTACATGAAGAAGCAGGGCTTCCCTGGTGGCTCAGCACTAAAGAATCTGCCTGCCAATGCAAGAAACATGAGTTCAATACTTGGGTCAGGAAGATTCCCCTGGAGGAAGAAATGCCAATCCACCCCAGTATTCTTGCCTGGGAAATCCCATGGACTCGGGGGCTATAGTCCATTGGGGCACAAAGGAGTCAACATGACTCAGAGACAGACAACAACATAAAGAAGAACCTGCAGAGTCTCTTCCAAGTGCCCATTCCCCTGAGTCCCTTAAATGAAAAACAATTTTGTGTATCATGTGCACAAATTTTCTTAGTCACTCTGCTTCAAAGACTGATGTAAAGAGCCTGACTGATGCCAGACTCTTCACTGCTACCTCTCCTCTTTCCTTGTCCATCTGACTACCATGGATGATTCCTAAGAATTCCTCTGCCTAAATTCTCAATCCTCATATAGAGCAGCCCACCAGAACAGCTGCTGAGACAGCTTCACATTGGAAATAATGGCATATTATACTCAACATACTTAAAACTGAACTCCTACTTACTCTGCTCTACACTAGTTAAAAAGGCTCTCTTCTTAGTTAAAAAGGCTACCATTATTACAGAGGTATCGGGATCATCTTATACTCATTTCCTAAATCCAGCTCTTAAAATCCCCCAATAAAAAGTCCTCTTCAGGGACTTCCCTGGCTGTCTAGTGGTTAAGACTCTGTGCTCCCAATGCAGCTGGCACAGGTTCAACCCCTGGTCAGGGAAAGAAGACCCAGCATGCCTCCGAGGAGCAGCCAAAAAAAAAAAAACAAAAAAACACCTCTTCATATTCTATTTCACGTGCCTCTTTATTAACTTCCTGCCTCCCAATTCATCCCCCACAAATTCTTTCTGAAATGAAACACACTAGTCCTTCACTATTTCCCCAAATCTACAGGACAAGGTCCTAATGTTTTTAGACTCCCTCCCCTATCCCCACCCTGAAATGGCTCCCTACTACCTCTTTCTTACTTCATGGATCCAAACTTGTTTTTCCCTAAACATATACTGTTCATGCCTTCTCATACTGCTATACCTTTGCACAAGCTGTTCTTATTTCCTCAAGAGCAAATCCTCCTCCAAATTCTCCCACACTTATCTTTCAAGACCTAACTCAAAAGACACCTGCTACTAAGTCATAACTATCCTTTTCAGCTAAGGGGTGGAAACCCTCCTTTATGCCTCTAGTGGATCTTGTACTCTGCATTTTACTCTTTCCAATCAACATACTAAAACACCATAAACTGACCTATTTGCTTTCATCATAAGTTAACTGGTTGGTTGGTCAGTCACGAAGTCGTGTCCAACTCTCTGTGACCCCATGGAGTGCAGCCTGACAGGCTCCTCTGTCCATGTAATTTTCCAGGCAAGAGTACTGAAGTGGGCTGCCATTTCCTTCTCCTAGAGATCTCCCACACCCAAGGATCAAACCTGTGTCTCCTGCATTAGCAGGCAGATTCTTTACCACTCAGCCACCTGGAAAGTCCCTGTAAGTGAACAGTACAAAATTAACAAATAGTGAACATTAATGAGTACCTTTTATGAATTATATACTGTTTTAAGTACTTTTATTTGTATGAGTGCATTCCATCTTTATGGTAATTCACTGAGATGGGTACTAGTGTCAATCCCAATTTTTAAAAATTATTTAATTGGAGACTAATTACTTTACAATATTGTAGTGGTTTTTGCCAAACATTGACATGAATCCACCATGTCAATCCCAATTTATAGATGAGAAATGAAATGCAAATAGTTAGCTTGGCTCAAGGTCACTCAACAAACAGCAAAGCCAGGAGTCACACGATATGATGTACAAAGATGAATGACTTGATCTTACTATCCCCCTTATCACCAAGCACCCTGAATATAGTAATTTCAATAAATGTTAAAGCGCTTCTGAACACTATATATGATCCAATTTGTAAATATTTTCCCACAGATGTCCCCTGAGTAAGGTTACATAACACTAATGTGAGTTATGAGTTGTGTAACGTTTTAACTCCCCCTCTAAGGTAAACTACTCTTCTATAGAAATAGAATTCAGGTAGAAGGCAATAAAAATACTGTAACTGGTTTAATCAAATTTCCACCGTGTAAGAGACTCACAAACTTAGAGAATGAACTTATGGTTATCAGGGGAGAAGAATGGGGAGAAGGGATAGTTAGGGACTTCGGGATGGACATATACATACTGCTATATTTAAAACAGATAACCAACAAGGAACTACCGTATAGCACATAACTCTGCTCAATGTTATTGGCAACTTGCATGGGAGGGGGATTTTGGGGGAGAATGTATCCATGTATATGTTTGGCTGAGTCCCTTTGCTATACACCTGAAACCATCACAACATTGTTAGTCAGCTATACCCAATACAAAATAAAAAGTTTTAAAAGGTCTTTAAAAAATTTCCGTTGTGCTGAAGATGAAACACCAATACTTTGGCCACCTGATGTGAAGAACTGACTCATTGGAAAAGACCCTGATGCTGGGAAAGACTGAAGGCGGGAGAAGGAATGACAGAGGATGAGATGGTTGGATGGCATCACCAACTTGATGGACATGAGTCTGAGCAAGCTCTGGGAGTTGGTGATGGACAGGAAAGCCTGGCGTGCTACAGTCCATGGGGTCGCAAAGAGTCAGACACGACTGAGCGACTGAACTGAACACTCCATATGGCCAGTGCTATTTGGTTACCTCTTCAGGTTCTGGCCTCTGAAGTCTTTCATCCATCCTGTGTGTCACCCACAAAACCACTCAGTATTATACACAGAAATGAAAAACATCTGTTACAAATTAATTTCTGTTCCACTTATTTTTTCAAACTAGTCTGCATTCAGAGTTTAACCCCCACAATCCCCAATCTCCTATCCTATCCCCATCTACACTATATCCTTTCTCACTATATCCTGGCCACAAGGGCCTTATCTTCCTTCAGCATGCCAAATTTGTTTCTGCTTGCAGAGACAGCCTTTAACCCAGATCTTCACAGAGCTAGCTAACTCCTTGTCATCGTCACAGGCTAGCTAACATCTTAGGTCAAATACTGCCTCAAAAGGGCCACACTCGCTTCCCTCTCTATAGTGGTAGCCCCACAGCAACATCCCAGACACTAGCTACCATATTATTTTTTCACAGCTTTTATCATTAACTAAAATGATCTAGGTCTTTTGTTTATATTTTCCTTGCCAGAAAATAAGCTCCATTACAACAGAGACCACATATATATTCCAAACATTCAGTACAGCGCCTGGTACATGATTATTGACCTTTAGTCGCTAAGTCATGCTGACTCTTTGTGACCCCATGGACTGCAGTCTACCAGATTTCTCTGTCCATGGGATCCTCCAGGCAAGAATACTGGAGTGGAAATGGAGTCCACTTCCTTCTCCAGGGGATCTTCGCGACCCAGGGATTGAATCTGCATCTTCTGCACTGGCAGGCAGGCTCTTTACCACTGAGCCACTAGGCAAGCTACCCAGTAAATATTTGTTATGTGACTTGAATGTTAAAGGTAAATTAGAATGAAAAGCATTTACTATAGTTCAGATATGCAATCAAGGCCTGTGGGGGGAGGAAGGAAATCAATGCTTTTCCAAATTCTATCAGCTGTCTTATAAATTTATTACCTTCTGGTTCTACAATAATATCTAATAAAGGATAAAGAACAAGAGAAATGTACATGTTTACTGAGTTCAAGACTAGGTAAAAACACACCAAATAAGTCAAAAGAGCCTATGAATGTAACTTTAAATCTGACTTCATTTCCCAGCAATCAAGGCAAAACAGGAGAGGCATGAGTAACAATTCAACAGAAAGCACAAAAAATGTCATTTCCACATTAAATTTTGATTTATCTTAATATGACAATGTCTTTAAACTCAAATAGAATACAGATATCAAAATACAGCAACTCTAATATGAATTTTCTCAAAATATGAAGCTTATCCTAAATAGTTTTTTGCAAGAATCATGCTATTTCATCTTTTTATAGGTTATTATAGCTAGGTACCACATCAAGGAAAGAGTGGCAAGATTTAGAAACAGGACAGAATAAACTAACAAATGACAGAATATGCATGTAGCCACAGTTTCAGACTTTGACATTTTTAAGCATCTTGCCAGAAAGTATTATTTTCCTCCAAAAAAACTGTATCATAATTGAGAACAAGCATTTCTGACCAGAGATTCCCTAACAAAAATCAGGTTTCCTTATGGAAGTATTTTTCCACCATTCTTATACCTATGTCTGTAATGGTTTGGAATGCAAAAGCAAAGGGAACAGCCTGTGGAACTCAGTAATTATGATTTAGCTGTGCAACCCAAAAGGTCAGAAAAACAGTGAAAAAAACAATGAAGAAATATAGGGAACCAACTGAAACAAACACTACACTTTCAAACTGTTCAGTACAGGTGAACACAGTACAGAGTAATTTCCTGCCTACTGAGAGCTGGTTATGTTTCTGAAAAGTTGGCAACCCATCAGCTGGCAATAAAAAAATCCTAAGAGAAAAAAGGAGGGACAGGCGGGATTTTTAATCTTTCTAGATGAGGGCCTCTGAGAATCTGATGAAAATATGAATTCTCTCATCAGAAGAATATGCAAAAAAAATCTGCAGAATTGTTAATTTATTTTTAGAGACCCCCAACATATAAGTCACAATAGAAAGGCATTTTTTTCCGGCACTGAAAAACTTATTCGGAGTTACCTTTTTCAACAGTTCAGAAAAACTACACCTGTGATCTACCAGTTCTAGAGTATACTTATTTTTCAAGTTTGTGACCCAACCATTAAATCATTTAAATTTTACTGTTATTTTCATCAGAGGAAAATATAACATCATGACTACAGGGATAGCACCAGTTAGGCAAAGTACTATGGAGCCATCTCGTTCTTTTTCAAATTACTGTGGTACTTAAGGGCTTTTTGTATCAAAACTGTAAAACAAGAGTGTCTCCATTCTTTGCTCCCCATCAAAAAATTAGAGATGGCAGAGAGAGGAGCAATATCTAGTTTTCACTTAAGAGGAATATAATAAACAACATTTTTTTTAAAAATCTGATTTTTAAGTTTTGGTATATAAATATAGCACGGTGTTATCTCAAACTGGCTGGCAAAGATGAAACTGGAGCAAGATTACCAACACTTAAACAGAAGCGACATAAACACTGATTACAAAATTCTGAAACAATACAAATATTTTTCTTGAAACATACACCCATGAAATATCGCTACCAACTTATGAATAAATTATAGTTGACAAATAACTTTTCCCTCAGAGGAAGTAAGCCTGGGCACTATGCATACAAGCACACAATTCTAAGTAATAACCAGAGGCAAACTCAGTCCCTGACCTCATGAAGCTCACAATCTTGGACAATCTTACAGGAGGGATAGTCAACAAGAAAATACAATCAGAGAAAAGAATCCACTAAAGGATACTAAATCCACTAAAAGATACTAAAGGCTATCTAACTTTATTTTTAAAATTTGAAGTATAATTTACATGCATTAAAACACACTGATGTTTTATGTTTGATTCAATGAATTTTGACAATTTTATACATATCAATCATAACTATCACCCAAAACCATCACTAAAGAAAGTTCCTACATCACCTTTTGAGTCATTTCCCCCTCCCATTTTCTGAGTTCTTTCATCACAGACTGATTTTGTTTGTTCTCAGATTTCCTATAAATGGATCACAGATTTTATTCTCTGTTGGCGTCTGGCTTTTTTCACTCAACATACTGTTTCTGAGATTGATTCATGTAGCAGCAGTTTGTTCCTTTTTTCTTGCCGACTAGTATTCCATTTATATACACTACAGTTCATTCTCTTATTGAGGAATAATTAATTTGAGGCAATAATAAGGCTGTAATATAGTTTCATAATGCTAATAGAAAATAACGCCGGATCAAATTTTGTGATGTTAGAATATACTGCCAGTAGTAAAGACAGAGAGACAGTGGTGGGGTGGGGGTTGGGGGGAGGCAACCTAGGAAGAGTATTTTTAACAGTAGAATAAGTCCTAAAGAGACGCTCATGTTTCATTAAGTCTATCAGATGCTCTTGTGGTATGACCTTCACACCATTTGTCACTCTTAATTGTTTCAAGCCCATCTCCCCAACTAGACTAGAATCATATCTGTCTGGGTTCACACCACTGGATCCAAATACCTGGCAAATACATAACATTCAGAGATGGGAAAGGTTTATCAAGGTTACTTGTATTCATTTTCTATGGCTGTGTAACAAATTACAACAAGCTCAACTGGCTTAGAACAACATATACTCATTATCTCATGGTTTTGTGGGTCAGGAATCCAGGCCCAGCTTAACTGCACCCCTGTACAGTCTCACAAGGTTGCGATCAAGGTGTGACCAGGGCTGGGCTGTCATTGGGACTCAGTTAGAGAAAGAATTTACTTCCAAGCTCATTTAGATTACTGGGAGAATTCATTTCCTTGAGGACCCCGGTTTCTTGACAAGAGGCCGCCTGCAGTTCCTTGCCACATGGACTTCTCCAACATGGCCACTTAGCACTTGATAATGCCAGCAAGGGGAGTTGCTGATGTGAGTCCAATAGTAAGACAGAATCTCACATAATGTTAAGATGGAAGCTACGTGCCACCACCCTAGCCTCTATCCACCACTCCATTCTCTAAAGACTATCAACAGACAAGCTCTTTCAAAAATAATTTATTCTGTGAAAAGATTCACAGTCAATTATAACTCAGAGGTTTTTTTTTTTTTTTTAAACAAAGTATAGCACAAGATCTTACAAAATTAGCTGGGTTAATATGTATTCATCTGGTAGATGAGAAGGCAACTAGTTATCACCAACAAAGATGACCAACTACAGATACCAATGTAAATGTAAGAGAATCAATAAAATAAAGGAAAGGAATGGAATTTCACAGAGATAATCAAAGTGAAACCCAAAGTGTTAGAACACCAGTGATTACATCCAGGATTAAATGTTTTTTGTTTCCCTCTCTTCTCTTTTACCTTGTCTCGGAATGGAGAGACTACGCAAGGTACCAGATCTACATATAAACAAGACTATATATATATACCCCCCAAATTCAGCACTAATGGGAACAGAAACCAACCAGGCCAGGGGAAAATATTAATACAAAGCAGCTAAGGCTACCAGTTCATATCAGCATTTCAATATAACTTTTTTTTTTAATTCTTGCAATCTAGTGGCAGTATCAAAAACTCAAGTATGCCACACTGAAATGCTGAGAGAGGAAAAAAATCCTCAATTTACTAAAACTACTAAAAGGAACAATCTAATCTTAACATGTTATACATATGAACAATTGGAAACTATGGAAACTTGTATGTAGAGATATATTAAAGCCTAACACAATTATAGAGATCCATACCAATATTAAGTGACAACAGCAAAACAAAATTTCAAAGGATTACTAACAGTACAGAATAAAGAAGTCTTTTTTTTTTTTAATCTGTTTTTTTATTAGGTCAATCTTGAAGTTTGAAAAGACCCACAAATGCAGACTAACCGCTAGCACACCATCAATGACAACTCTTTTAAGGAAAAGTAATTGCTACTAGGTCTAAGACTACTCTCAATGACCTCCCTGGTTCTTACACATGATGTGTGTGGGTCATTTTGCCTCAAGATCTTCTGTAAGCAGAAAGCATGCTGTATGTTTCACATGGACAAACAGTCTGCTTCTCTACTCCCAAGCAACACATGGGGGGAAAAAAAAACACGGACTGTTCAAAAGCTGGGGATGTCCCACAGAGCTTCTCTGTACCATCCCACAAAGGCAGGATGCATTAAAGACAAAAGATATTAGATCTCACAAAAACACAGAGGGAAAATATTACTTCTCTCTCAATTTTTGCCCTAACTGACAATGACAGCTATCAATTTTCATAAGTAACCATTTGAAAAAGGAGTGTGTTCTGCTTTATAAATGACACTTAAAAAACTGAAAAAAGGAAATGATGATAGGCCGGCACCAAAAACTTCTACCAAAATAAGTGTCTTAATGTCATACAGAACAGTCATACATAAAATAGTGTATTTGATACATTAAGAGTATACATAATGATACTTTTTGCTCAGTTAAATGCAATGCAGACTGAAATCTTAAAAAACCTACACAAGAGACAGTTACACAACACTTGCATGTATTCTTTCTCCCTACAAAGCACACACATGTATGTGTCATACACATTTTAGTCAGGCACACATCCATACTTAAAAGCAACAAGATCTCCAATAAATGTTACACATAAAAACATGCTGTGCATTCTAAGTCACTTCAGTCATGTCCAACTCTATGCAACCTCATGGACTGTACAGCCCACCAGGGTCCTCTGTCCATGGGATTTTTCCAGGCAAGAATACTGGAGTGGGTTGCCATTTCCATCTCCAGGGAATCTTCCCAACCCAGGGACTGAATCCAGGTCTCTTGCATCTGCTGCATTGGCAGGCGGACTCTTTACCACTAGCACCTGGGAAGCCCATTTTTCTAACACTGCTATTACATAATTATATGCACTATACTGTGATATACAATTTAATTAATTTCCAACTAACAAGCACTTGATATATAAATATGTATTATAATACATGTATTTAACCCAAGACATGTTATATACTACAGAAATAAGATTTCCAACTAACAAGGTGGTTAGATGGTAAAGAATCTGCCTGCAATGCAGGAGACTCAGGTTTAATCCCTGTGTTGGGAAGATCCTCTGGAGAAGGGAATGGCAACCCCTTTCAATAATATTCCTGCCTGGAGAATCCCATGAACAAAGGAGCCTGACAGACTAGAGTCCATGGGGTTGCAAAGAGTTGGACGAAACTGAGCAATTAAGCATGCACGCACATGTACAGTATTAATATCCCCTGATCCACAATTTGCTGAGATTAAAGAACCAAAGTGGGTAATTCAAAAGCAAAGTGAACAACATTCAGGGGGAAAGCAGTATCGAGAGAGAAACTGAAATAGCCACTTAAACAGCAATGTATATAGGCCCTCAAATTCATAAGCCAGAGTGCAATGTTAAAATCTGACAAATTACCAAGTACTGAAGAGTGTCAAAACACCCAACTTTGTCACCAAGATGAATGGGGTGATGGTATAAGCGAGCAGATACCTGTTTCATTATGAAAAAACATACATGCTCCCATTATAAGGTAGATACACTTGATGTTCACAATGCAGTAATTCAAACTAAAAAATAAAGATGGAAAGATTTCAAACCTGCAAGGCTGTCAGTCCTAGCTGTAGCTCTATGAAGTCACTTAGTATTATCAGGCCTCAGATTCCTCATCTATCAAATAAGGCATCCAGATCAGTCTTTCCCAAACTGCATTGTACAGAAAATTAGAAAAAAGAAAAAAGCTACAGAGATTCTCTAATATGTAGACACCAATACCTATGGTCAAAAATGTCTCAGCCTTTAACATGTTTATATGTACTGTAATAAAGAGCACAGGGTATTCAGCTTTTTCCAAATTTAAATTATAATAGGTTATTTTTTAGTTTTGAACTGTAATTCCTGTGATATGTGTTCTGCACAACATTTTGGTAAGCACTCTAACAAATAATGACCTTCCCAAGTGGCTCAGTGTTAAAGTACCCGACTGCCAATGCAGGAGACTTGGGTTCGATCCCTGGGAAGGGAAGATCCCCTGGAGGAGGAAGGAAATGGCAACCCCCGCCAGTATTCCTGCCTGGAGAATCCCACATACAGAGGACCCTAGTGGGCTACAGTCCACAGGGTCACAAAGAGTCAGACACAACTGAGCATGTGTGCATGCTAACAAATAATTGCTATGTTCTCTTCCAGGTATGAAGTTCATTCTACATTCCAGGGGTGGGGGGAAAGTGATCCAGTTTACCTAGTTTTAATCACCCCATTTTCAAAGTATCAGCAAATATACTCAAAGAGTATTGAAGAGTAAAAGGAGAGTGATTCCATTTTCTCCTCCCTTTTGACCCACATTTCAGGCTTGAGGAAAAGATGACAGGAAACAGTGAATTATAAGAAAGCTTTGGTGTCCTTCACATAGCAAAGGTAATTTTGTTAATTTCTATAAATTAATAACATGTATTAAACGCCTCAGAGACTCAGAGAATAGCATATTTTTGGTATACTCTATTTTAAAGGTGTTTATTCTAAGAATTACAAATGTTAAGTGCATTTACTGAATTTTCAAATGAACTTTTTTCCTTTAAAAAAAAAGTTTTGTTTTATACTCACCAGGGCTATCTAGTGTTAAGCTTTTTGCCACATGACCTGACAGCTATACTTTATCATGCAAACAGTATAGCAAATACGTTCTATCTCAGTTTACTTCCTGAGCAAGGGTAACTAATCTTCATATGCAGGACACTGGAAATGGAAGAATATGGGGCTGGGAAAAATAAAAATGAATGAGAGGCTCAGTCCTGCAATGGCTGTTATCATTGGGAAAAACACTCTTAAGTCAAAGCCCAAAGATATTCTGAATTCCACTATTCGTCAAAAACTCCTCCAGTAAGTACAATTACTATTATCACCTTCGTTTCTGCCTTTGAATCTTGGACCCAAGAAATGTGAAGTGACATGAAAGTAAGTCATGCTGCCTGAAGCATTGCTTTTACACTGGAGAATTGTACTGAGGTGTCTGAATTCAACATATATTAATAGAATTGTAATGATCAGAAACTATACTTACACAAAGAATGATTTTCCTAAATTTGAGGGCTGGGAAGTATCTACACACTTATTTCTATATACTCTGAATTTGCTCAGGCATGAGAGAAAGCTGCTTCATTTTAAAGTCTTGCTCCGTGGCATTTTCAGTTTTAAAGCAACTCAGCTGAGCTTGATGCAAGCCTACAGTGTTCTTTTTAAAGTACATACATATGGCAGATACTTGAATATCAGTTGTGAATCTCTAGGCTTACTAGAATTCTGACCACAACACTTCTGCATCTCAATTTCCAATATACAGCTTGTAAGCAAGGTTAGTCAAGGAAATCTCCAATATCAGTCAATTCCTTCCCACTGTGTTCTGAGAACTTCAGCAAATCCTCAAAGTGGGAGGCTGAGAGGAGAACTAGTTTGGCTATCAAAAACACAAGTGTCTGAAATGTACTAGCAGATCCTGCTGAAAAAGGTGAGGATGGGGGGAAGGCACGAAGACTAGAGAGAACTTGGACCTGAAAGGACTGGTTCCAGCTCTGTCCCTCTGGCATCACCAAGCCTCAGCTTACTAACAAAAGCCACGCTTCACCTAAAACAGTGAAACTGACCGTAAATGAATGAAGAGAAACTTGTACACTTTTCCGAGCTTCAGTCTTCTGGTGCGGGGTGGTGGCAGACAGATTGATGGAAGCATGTCATTTCGTAATTGTTCATGTTTACATATGCTATTGTTTATACCAAAAATATCCCGAGGCTGGCTGACTTTTTAAGACCTACTCTAACATACTAAGCAGCACTGATTTTACCTGTAAAATGAATGTAATAAAATATCTGTCTCACAGGACTGCTTTTAAGGACCAATATGCCAAAATATGCAGTGAAATTTGCAACGAATTTAACCTAGACTTAGCATCAGCACCACCACACCCCCTCCACACACAACAAAATACAAAACCCAGCTAAAAAAACTGACCAAAAACTTAACAGTTATTTCACAGAGGAGATAAAAGTGACACACTGCAGCAGTCAGTCTCCAAAGATGCCCAAAACAATTCTGTCCCTATCAGTATATGCATCTTCTCCCTTAACTCCAAGACTAGCCTGGCAACTTCCTCTCTCCGAAGGCTCTTTCTCAGAACCCAGCCACCATGCTGTGAGGCAGTCCTTGCAGCCCACGAGTGAAAGTGAAGTGAAGATGCTCAGTCGTGTCCGACTCTTTGCGACTCCATGGACTGTAGCCTACTGGGCTCCTCTGTCCATGGGATTTTCCAGACAATAGTACTGGAGTGGATTGCCATTTCCTTTTCCAGGGGATCTTCCCGACCAGGGATCGAACCTGGGTCTCCCGCATTGTAGACAGACGCTTAACCGTCTGAGCCACCAGGGAAGTCAGCCCACGTGAAGGAGCCAAAAAAAAAAAAAAAAAAAAAAGACCCTGGCTGAGCTCCCAATCAAGAATCCAGATGACTCTCAGCTGTCCACATGGCAGACATTCTAGCCCCTGCAGACTGCAGCCTGTTGACTATAATCATCCCAGCACCACAGCTGATCCCATGAAGCAAGAGAACCTCTCACTCAAGACACAGATTGCAAAATAATGAAATGCGGTTTTGTCACCAAGTTTACAGTAGTGGTTTGTTTTTACAAACAATCAGAACACATGACAAAATTCCCAGGTATACACTCTAGCAAACATGTACACATATGCACCAGAAAAGATAGCTTTTAATGTTCATAGTAGCATTACTCATAAAAAATGAGGAAACCCAATGTTCACCTAAAAAAATATATATATATAAATCCAAGTCAGAGACCCTTTATATAGGATAATATTTTTTAAAGCTCCAAACTAAGCAAAATTAGCAACATACTGTCTAGAAACATATACATGAGCCTTTTCCCTCAGTATTTCAAAGGGAATGTTACACGGCACTCAGGACAGTGGTTTCCTAGGCTGAAAAGGCAAACAACGAGGATAGGCTTGGGAAGAGCACAGATAGTGTGAAGTTGGTACGTTCCAGTTCTCTAGCTGTGTAGGGGTTTCACAGGTGTTTATCATGTTCCTAACTATATATATGGGTTTATACATTCTTTTATACGCAAGTTGCATTCTCAATATAGTTTGACTTATAAAAATTTTATTTAGAACATTATGAGGCAATTCACAACCAACAATTATGACCTCCAACACTAATTACACAAACGCTTATTAAAAGTCCAAAACGATTCTTATTTCAGAAAGAAAATCTTTTTTGTTGCTTTAAATTGTTTATATCAGACACTTCATTTAAATGCAGCAAATTATTTTAACAACCAAAATAAGTATCTTAAACAGGAGAAAAGATCTCCCTTTCTAAGTAAGTGACTAACTCATTTTTAACCATCTTCAAAAAAAAAAAAAAATTCTTATATTTAATAAGATTTTAGTCACTCCTCAAGCTCATTCTTCTGTTTTGAACAAATGACCGGACTTGACAGTTTTAAGATTACAGTTCATCTGCTGCACATTGTTTCATTATCCTGTTCCTTCAAATGCCAGAAAGCTGCCTAGTATAGTAAAACAAAACGCTTTTTTAGCTAACTAGAATAAAAATATTATTAGGACTGAAATTAAACTTCCATGAGGCAAATTCATTAAATTTTTTAATTTAAGAACATATTCAGTCACAGGCATTGTACTTTTATCCAATTAAAAAAAAAAAAAGAACATATTCAATGTCTTAATTGTCAATATATTCAACAAACTTTACTCACTATAATAGATTTTTTTTAAAGGCACCCTGATGTATGAAGGTTAAAAAAAAAATCAGTTTTAAGCAAAAATGTCACTACAGCACATCAGGTTTAGGACTCACAAGAATGTTGTTATTATTACATGAATAATAGGTATAATTAAAGAGCAGATCAATCATTTTGTTAAGAGTCCAACACACAGTAAAAGAAGATAAAGAGTTTATATCTTGGTTTACTTTACTCTTAAAATCTACAATATTCAATGATTCTCCCAGTGATTAGACATAGACAAAACTATTTCCACTGTGGACACTTTAAAGGAGATAAACAACTTATTTCATCCCTAACGAGTATTTTTATTTAGTATCCTTTAACAGTAAAGCATAAAAATTTCGATCAGACAGATCTGGAATGCTTCCTAAAGTGTTGCTTAATTTCCATATTAATTACCTGTTACCATAAAGCTAAGTCAAGAAGCGAGAAACCAAAGGGATCATTAATTAATCTAACCACATCCAAACTTATTTTTATGAATTTAGTATATTCTAACTAGTACCTGTGTATATAATGATTATTCCTATTCTTCCACATCAAGATATTATTTCTCAAGTCCAAACAAAATGCCAGCTTGTGAATTTTACTTCTATAGCTGATATCTTTCTTCATTTATCATCTCAAAAGAACACAGCACTGAAATTTTATCATTCATGATTTTTAGATATTAACTTACCTGTCTTTTCTTATTCAATGTTCCTTAACTAGTGAGTTAAAACGTGAGACAAAACTTTTACTTAAGAGTTGCTGGTATTTGGAAGAAATATTTACTCATGTAACTACAATCTCCCTCCCTTAAAATTATTCCTAAGGTATCCATCCATCCAACTAGCCATCTCTCAATTCCTGATGTTCAGGTAGATTACTTCTACAAACATTATCATCTACTTTCTTCAACTCTTTCTTTCTTAACATTAAAATGACATCTTTACTGAGAGTAAGATCTTGATGTTCACTATAAGCAGTTCACCACAGCATTCCAGTGTGTGACAGGGGCAGGGAATGGGGGCGTTTTCCCACACCACCAGGAAATTTTCCAACACCAGCTGGGTGTCCTACAATTCAACTGACATTATCTACCTGGAGACAGCATCAGATCCCACAGGTGAAGGGCTCACACCTGCAAAACTGAGCACCTCATCAACTTCAGATGCTAATCACAGTCCAGGTTCACCTGTGCTTCTAACCAACCATGACCCCTTGAACTAGCTCACAGAACTCAAGTATCTCATTAAGTATATCACTGGTTTACTATAAAAGGAGAGAACTCAGGAACAGCCAGATGATGAGCTCGTGTGCCGGATGGGGCACGGAGCTTCCACGCTCTCTCCAAACCCATCGCTCCAACTCCACAAGGTTCTAGAAGTTCTCCAAACTCCCACTGTTTTGGTTTTTATGGAGACTGTTACATAGGAACGACTGATTCAATTACTGGCCACTGGTGATTCTCTAGTGATTAGATCACTCCAGCTCCTCTCCCTTCCCTGGAGGTCAGGGGGTGGAATTAAAAGACCCACTGGCAACCATCTCCCATCCTCAGGTGAGCCAGGGGCTTCCCAACTTCACTCATTAACATATAAATGACACATTCAAAGCTGTCAACATTTAAGAAACTGCAAGGGGATGTAAGGTTTCCAAGGTGGCACAGTGAAGAAGTCAGCTGCCAGAGTAGGAGACACAGGGGACAAGGTTCAGCCCCTGGGTCGGGAAGATCCCTTGCAAGAGGAAATGGCAGCCCACTCCAGTATTCCTGCCTGGAAAATTCCACGGGCAGAGGAGCATGGCAGGCTACAGCCCACAGGGTCGCAAAGATTCAGACATGACTGCGTACACATAGAAGAGGATTTAGACCAAATATGACTTATTATCACTTTATCCCAACTACACATGATTTTCCTGACAGCACAAAGCCAAACTTTATCAAAGTATTACACAATAAGCACTTCTTGTTCCATCACTGTCATGACCAAAACAGAAAATGTGGTTATCGTCATTGATCATTCACTACACTCCCAATATAATGTAGATATTCTAGGAAGATGATGTTCTTAAGGATCTTCCTTTGTCTTTGTATAGTAATAACAATAAATTATAAATTATAATAAATTATAAATCTTCTTCAAAATGGCTCTGGCCTATTTGGTTAAATGAACAGTCATAAACAAAATTTAACTGAAGTCTGCTTTGTACTGGGATTAATAAAACTTGTACCTAAATCTCTCACATAAAACAGATATATTGGATTGTTATTTCTGAAAGAAGTATGCTGGGCATTTCCTAATAGTTAATACATTTTCTTTAGAAAAACAGCCCTACTTCCCTGAAGAATTCACACGAGAAACACTGAAGGTGTTAAAATAGCTTAAATCATTAAGTTGGACCATTATACAAATAGAGCCTAATTCCAAGTTTCTCGCTGGCACGCATTACATGGGATTTGGAGAAAAAAGGATAATAAATACATCTTCCTTATGAATAATGGTTAGCTCAATTTGAAGTTTGAAGAAAGAATGTCCGAGATTTATATTCTCCTTCAACTATTAATGATAACTACATAGTCTTTTTTTGTTTACAAAAGAAACCAACTGTTATCCATTCAAGTAGCATGGGTTCCATACTGCTGCTGCTGCTGCTAAGTCGCTTCAGTCGTATCCGACTCTGTGTGACCCCACAGACGGCAGCCCACCAGGCTCCCCCGTCCCTGGATTCTCCAGGCAAGAACACTGGAGTGGGTTGCCATTTCCTTCTCCGATGCATGAAAGTGAAAAGTGAAAGTGAAGTCGCTCAGTCGTGCCCGACTCTTAGCAACCCCAAGGACTGCAGCCTACTGGGCTCCTCCATCCATGGGATATTCTAGGCAAGAGTACTGGAGTGGGGTGCCATTGCCTTTTCCGGGGTTCCATACTAACGCACAGCAGAAAAATACCACTAAATTTGATGAAAATCATTCTGACCAATAAACAGAAATGCATCAGAAGCATTCATATGTGTGTTTCACTTAAGAACTGCTAATTAGAAGCTCATAATCTTGAATAACGTTTCCAATAGTATCTTTAAATCACTTCCTAATCCATGACAAATTCTCACACCCCAATAAATACTAAGTTCCTACATAAAAATCAACGACCTCTTCTTAACCTTTCTCTGAAAAAAATTTTTTATCCCCTCAAGAAGCTTTTGAAAGGATTCTACCATCACCCCTCTCACATTCTTTTTGAAAACCAAGATAATTACTAAATCAATAAAAGAAAAAAAGATATTGACACTGGCTGGGACCTGGGACCATTTCCTATAGCACTTGTACATGGACAAACATCTCCCTGAGCAACAGAATACAAAGAAACTATAAGGGACTAAAAATAACTGTGCATGTGCAGGTTGGGGCAAATTATGGAGAACACCATACAAAAAGGCCGAAACACGGCTACTTCTGAGGTGCCAGGACCAAAAGCAAGTTGCACATTATCCCTGCACACATCAACGGGGTAGAAAGACTACCTGACCCGACCCTCCAATCCTACCATCACCCCTAAGGGACCAGCTCACCTCTCTGCAAGGTGCAAGCAAGGGACCCTGTTATTTCTGTTCCCTCCTGCTGCAGGAGTCCTTTTGTCAATATCTATTGATTAAAGAGGCCTCTTATCAATTTCTATTGACTGAAGAACCCAGAGTGAAAGTCGATCAGTCGTGTCCAACTCTTTGTGGCCCCATGGACTTTGTGGCCAGAATACTGGAGTGGGTAGCCTTTCCCTTCTCCAGGCGATCTTCCCAACCCAGGGATGGAATGTGGGTCTCCCTCGTTGCAGATTCTTTACCAGCTGAGCCACGAGGGAAGGCTGAAGAACCCAGATGGGTAACAGTATGGGAAAAGAATAAAAGTGGTGGTCATGGAGGACTGGAAGAAAGCAACATGAAAGCAACACTCAGAGAAAAGGAAGTGATTCAAGAGCCATAATATCTCCACGAAATCACAACCAACCTGGAGTCAACAATCCTCTACAAAAATATTAATGCATTGAACAGTCCAGTCTTACGGTTTTCCTAAATTCCTCTAGTTCAGATTCTCTATCAAGACTACAGCAACTTTTCCTTATGTAAATTTTAGTGTATATACTTTAAAAAGAACAACACTTGGCAAAAGCTACAGTTTAAAAAGCCAATAATTTTGCATTTATCTGATTATCATTTGTCTCCTGAAAGTGATGTCTCCTCCCCAACCTCTTGTAGTCTTACTGTCTGAAAAGATTAAATCTCTCCATACCTTTAAAAACACTTGTGCTATGAGCAGGCAACCTCCTCAGGTGGTTTAAAAGTACGGTGAATCAAATTATTGTCAAACCTTATTTCCGACTCTCAACACCCTTCAAGCACTGAAGATTAATCTTACAGTGATGAACAACAACAAAAAAGCAAGACACAAAAGCCACAAGTTCATTTTTCTAAAGTTCTAAGATAGGCAAAACTATATTATTTAGGAATGCACTCAGAATTATACCACCTAGGAAAAAAAGCAGAATGTAATTACTATCATGTGTGTGGTGGGGAGGGGGATGGATTGAGAAAGCACACAACAAGAATTCTGCCACTGCTAAGTCACGTCAGTCGTGTCCCACCAGGCTCCCATCCCTGGGATTCTCCAGGCAACAATACTGGAGTGGGTTGCCATTTTCTTCAGTGCATGAAAGTGAAAAGAAAGTGAAGTCGCTCAGTCGTGTGTCCAACTCTTCGCGACCCCATGGACTGTAGCCTACCAAGCTCCTCCCTCCATGGGATTTCCCAGGCAAGAGTACTGGAGTGGCTTCCCATTGCCTTCTCCACAAGAATTCTGAGGTGGCAGCAATTTTTTTTCCTAAAAAAATATTTATTTATTTGGCCGCACTGGGCCTTAGTTGCAGCACACGGGATCTAGTTTCCTGACCAGGAATCAAACCCGTGCCCTCTGCATTACAAGCTCTGAGTCTTAGGCAGTGGACCCACCCAGGGGACATCCCGTGGTGGCAATTCTTTTGATGATGGAGGTGATGGTCACATTGGTGTTTATTTTATAAACAGTCATTACACTGCACATTAGGTTTATATACTTTTCAGAATGTGTTTCACTGTAAGGGAAAAATTTTTAACAGACTGAAGCTGAATATCTTCTCACTGACAGAATATGATTCTTTTATGTAAATATTTAAGACATTTTCAGAATATCTCAAAAACTAAAAGAATGCCACCTTTCAGTAATTCTGTACTCCATTATTTTTTCTATGAATTACACAGGTAAGATGGTCTGATAACTAGTTTAATAATAAAAACTACTTAAACAGGTTGCATTCTATTTAACAGGAGTTACTGGTGTTTTAAGAATAAGCATGAATTGCTAAAAGAATAGATCTAAAAAGTTCTCATCACAGTAAAAAAGTGAGGAGGGTAACTATATAAGGTGATTGATAGATGTTAAGTAGAGTTCCCCTGCTGATTATTTCAAAATGTATACAAATATTAAATCATATGTTGTATATCTGAAACTAATGTTATATGTCCATTTTACTTCAATTAAAAGAATTTAAAAGGCATGATAGTCACAAGTGAGTTTCCAGGTTTTGGCCAGCAGCACATTTAAGTTATGTATATACTGGCATTTTAGAAATTAATTATGAATTACTACATTTTAATTTTTAAAATAGTATGAAAAAGTATATGCTGTAATATTATCTATCCATCTATCTAAAAAAACAGAATCCAATAATTTAAATTTAAAAACCAAATTCAGTCCAAGTCATCTGTAGGTTGCAGAGACTGCGAGATATCACTAAAGAAAAGAACATCCACAGTATGAAGAAAACTACTTGAGAATAGCTAATAAACCTGCAAGGCATGAAAAAGAAATTAAAAGGAGATTCCAAAAGAAACCTTACCAACTTGGTTATCAGCAAATTGCTAGTACTTTACTAACAGAAACATAGAATTTCTTTATGTTTTTCTGTGGTAATATTTCCCTTGAGGTAAGAATAAAGAAAAAAAATCAAAAATAGAAGCTTGAAAAGTTGAACTATGGAAACTAGTAACTTATAGAAATTACAGATAATTGATGGAGTTTTGAAAATTACTAGTTCTAAAGAGTCAAACTTCACATAAAAGCCATTTCCACAGCTAAACTTGAACTGCAAACATCTCCCAGACAGATTTAAGTCAAGGTAGACACTTTCATGCATTGGAGAAGGAAACGGCAACCCACTCCAGTGTTCTGGCCTGGAGGATCCCAAGGATGGCCGAGCCTGGTGGGCTGCCATCTACGGGGTTGCACAGAGTCGGACATGACTGAAGCGACTTAGCAGCAGCAGCAGACACTAACTTCCCATCTTTTGAAGTAACAATCTCCAAACAACTTCTCAAAAAACTTCTAATGCAAACACAGATGCAAAGAAAATACAAAAGAATTTGGCCAACCCACAACTATACTACCTTAGAAAGAGTACTCCAGTCCTCTGGCAGTCAGGAAACAAGCTGATTTCTTTGTCCTGAAAACAAGACAAGCTGACCAACATTAACTCTCTAAAAAGTCCTTTAGACTATAGAATTCCAAGAGCAAAGAGTCAGACACTACTTAGCCACTGAACAGTAACAACCATAATTTCCTTAACTGGAATGGGTTAATACTTCCAACTTCATTTCTCTCAACTTTTTCTAGACAAATCTAAATGAAAACTTTGAGTTGGATTCAATCATTTTCCCCTCTCATTCAGCTATTCCCTTAAAAGCCCCTCTCTGAAAATTGCCTAGTCATTCGGGTATAACAACTTTAAGCCACCATCGAATCGACTCTTCTCTCTTCCCTACATCAAAACAAAAAAGTAATTAGCCATCATCCAACTAGTGAGTGTGTAGTTAGTCAGAACAGGAGCTGTGTGTGCCCAGGCATTTTGACAGGCCAGCGTGTTAAGACTTAAATCAGGGAGGCTGATTAAAAAACATAAATTAAATGGAGGACGCTGTCATTTAATCCTGCCTTGGAGGCAAAAGATGTAATAAAAAGGACAGATTCTGGAGAACAAGCAGACCTGTATTATTCAGTCTTTGAGAGTAATATTGCACTGAAATATTTTTTATCTACTGAAATAAAAGATGTTACCTATCTTTTCAATTCTAAGATCTAAAATCAAGTTATAAGACCATGTAAAAACTAAGCATTTACCACTTTTTAGAACATACATTCAAGTTACCCTGCAATATTAAGTTCCAAAGAAAGAAAAGTCACAGATGACATGTATACCACTCACAATTTCCTAGAAATTTGCTTTTCTAAAAATAGTACAAACTTGAACGATATAAAGATATTTACCAACTTAAATACAGGTTATATTCCAAAATATTTGTTTAAATGTCTTTCATTTAAAACTATGAAAGTCCTTTTCCAAAAAAATAAGGCTCATTGAAAACTATGAAAGTGCTTTTCCAAAGAAATAAGGCTCCAAACAGTAGTTCAGTTTCCTGGCAAGTCTACAAATGCCAGTTAACCTACATTTACCTAAGATATGAGAGCCTTGAGTAGTTGCTCCTGTTTCTTCCAGCCCTGCTGCTGCTGCCACTGCTAAGTTACATCAGTTGTGTCCGACTCTGTGTGACCCCACAGATGGCAGCCCACCAGGCTCCTCTGTCCCTGGGATTCTCCAGGCAAGAATACTGGAGTGGGTTGCCATTTCCTTCTCCACTTCCAGCCCTGACTCTCCCCTAACAGATTTTTCTTTTAATCTTATAGTATTGCCTGGTAGCTCAGCTGGTGAAAAATCCACCCTCAATACAGGAGACCCTGGTTCAATCGCTGGGTCTCCCTGGGTCAGGAAGATCCCCTGGAGAAGGGATAGGCTACCTACTCCAGTATCCTTGGGGTTCCCTGCTGGCTCAGACTGTAAAGAATCCACCTGCAATGCTGGAGAACCTGGGTTTGATCCCTAGGTTGTGAAGATCCCCTGGAGGAAGGCATGGCCGTCCATGCCAGTATCCCTGACTGAAGAATCCCCATAGAGGAGCCTGGTGGGGTCCATGGGGTCGCAAAGAGTTGGACACAACTGAGCGACTAAGCACACACTTTCTATCAATTTCTAAATTCCTGGAAATTATCTTTTTATGTAAGAAAATAAAGTAAGGTCATAGAAACCCTCTCAGAAAAAGAGCAAGAGGTTTAAAAACAAAAAAGCCACCAGCATCAAGATTAAGCAGATGAAGGGGTAAAAGTGGAACAGCAGGTTAACCACTTATATATTTCTCCCTTTCAGAAGTGTTAATTTTGCCCATGTTTTGCAACTGTGGGTCCTATACTGTTTGAAAATGTTTTCCTTTCTTCCTATTTATTGCAGGGACTGAGAGAAGCCACTTTTGGAATCATACATAATACTCAATTACACATTCCACGTGGATAAAACATGGCAAAAAGAGCACGAAGAAGACTCATCAGAAGACTCCTTGGTGGTCCAGTGGTTAAGAAGCCACCAATCAATGCAGGGGACAGGGGTTCAATCTCTGGTTCAGGAAGATTCCATGGGCCAAGGAGCAACTAAGCCCATGTACATAACTACAGAGCCCTTGCGCCCTAGAGGCTGTGGTCTGCAAGTCACCACAATGAGAAGCCCACACTGCGCAACTAGACAGAGTCTGTGCACAGCAATGGAGCACAGCCAAAACGCTAAAAAAAAGAAAAAAAGAAACTCATAATAAGCACAGGCTCACCAATAAAAGGCTTCTAATAATTCAACCGAGTTTAGGGGTTCCACAAAAACTAAATCTAATAAAACCTTCAGAATTTCTCCTGAGACACAGGATTCAACTTTGGAGAAGGGAATGGCAACCCGCTCCAGTACTCTTGCCTGGAAAAAATGGACGGAGAAGCCTGGTAGGCTACAGTGCACGGGGTCACAAAGAGTCGGACACAACTGAGCGACTTCACTTCCTTTTCACTTTTAAGTCGTTTAACAGACTTGGGCTAAAAGCACTGACTTAAAATGTACTCAGTTGAGTTACTAACCAAAACCCAGAATGACTGAATCTGATTCTAACCTGCAGTTCAATTTGAAGATGATATATAAACTATTTATGCTCATTATATTCAAGTATTATAGAAAATAAATGCTACCCAGAGATAAGAGCTCCTCTTTATCACAGAGTTGAGGAACAAAGATAACATTCTTCACATTACAGTGTACTATTAGTATCCTACAAGCAGGATTTAAAAGCAGTAATGGACAGATAGAAAGACATGATAAAGCAAATTAAGTAAATACTAACTGGTGAAGGAAATGGCAACCCACTCCAGTATTCTTGCCTGGAAAATCCCACAGAGAGGAGCTGGGCAGGCTACAGTCCATGGGGTTACAAGAGAGTCGGACACGACTTAGCAACTGAACAACAAAGTGCAGTATGAGTGCTCACTGTAAAAATCTTTCAGCTTTTCTGTATGCTTGAAAATTTTCATAATATGACAATCAAGCAATATACCGAGCTGCTGAACTGTACAGTGCTTTATGATACAGGTTAACTGCAGTACTGTCTTTCCCTAACAGCATTAAGTTTTCAAAGTAAACAAAATGACAGAAAAAAACGTTTCAGTCACTTGAGAATATCCATCATTCCATTATTTCTGAGAGCATGTATGCACTGATTCATAAGATACTACGATGAAGACAACTTTTAACACTTTCTCATACCACACAAAGCACCCAAAACTTACTGAAAGCATAAAAATCAGAGAAGACAAAACATGGACAGGCTAGTAAGTCTGCCCATATTCATAATAACTGGGTCAGAACCTAGATGCAATTCCTTAATCAAAGTTCCTCAGACCAACATTGTGCAAACTGCTTATGGCAGTAAGGGGTGTGCAGGCTTATTCAGGTTGGCCCTCAATACACGAATAAAGACAGAAAAAAGTTCCAGAGTGGTTGTTGACAGAGCCTAACTTCCCCAGCACCTATGAGACGCCTCAGGAAACCTGTGATTACGACCTACAGGAGCCACCACACTCAGTCAGTGGGAGCAGGTCCAATCCCCTCATCCAACCCAGGAGCTCCACACACTTCCTGCGCCTCCTACCTAAGTGTTCTTAGAAGTGGAAAGATCTCCAGGGCTCAAGGCTTGAGAAGTTTGAAATTACCATGAAATCAGTGACAGTATCCCTGTTCTGAAGGGCCTCTGGATTGCTGTTGCTAATGATTCCGTAAGGAGACTTGAGATTTTGTGACACTCCTGCTCCTAAAATTGGTTTTGTTACCCAGTTTGTCATGTTCAGAACTGAGGTTAACAGCCTCTCTTGTCATTTGTCAAGTGAAGAAAAACATGGAGACTTCAAAGTCCAGGAAGTAGTCCCCAGCTTACAAACAGCTTACGTTCCAAAGGTTTATCACTCCTCTGAAAACGTTTGTACTAATTAACCTATTTATACCAACGTTTCTATGAAAAATTGCCTCCCAAGTTTCAACTCCATAAACTGCAGCTTTCTGCCCTGCTACCCTTTTTTTGTTTTTATAGTTAATTGCAGTTAACTCAAGGCTGAGAGAATTCTCCTTCCAGGACTCCAGGGAGAACCCTTCTCCAACCCTGCAGGCAGGGGAAAAGAGCAACTCTTATAGGGAGCTTTTCCACTGCATCTGTGGGAAAAGCTACCACAATTTAACAAGATAATGGTTATGGGAAAAGCACTTGGTTAATATAAAAGTATTAACAGCTACAACAAAAATAAGTAGAAACTACATTCTGCGCCAGATAAAAAGATAAAATTAGGTGCTGTTAAACAAGTTGGTCAACCAAATGTTTGCCAAGTACAAACAACAAGTTCTCAAACTGTGTCCTCATGTATGATCAACTCAACTGATAAGGGGGGAAATTAGGCTAAAGTGAAGTGGGGAACAGATCATTACCCAAAATGCAATGAAGTTCTAAAAAAGTGCAGTGTATTTTAAAATTCAATAAATATTAATGAACATCACATACCACACCTTCTAACAACTGGTAAGCTTTATAAAATAACTTAAATGACAAACTTTTTAAAAAACAAGTATAACTTTGTGACAATGAGTCACCTTTGGCAGCTAACTAGTCTTACACAATATAAGTACTACTATTAAAATTTATAGAAATAACTTACAATCAAACAGAGGAAGTAAACTTTTCAATAAAAAGACCTCAGAAGTGAAGCCAGTGTACAGAAACATAAAAAAAAAAAGAAAAAGGGATCAGGGAAGATCAGAGAAAAATTGGTTTTGGGCACAGAACCTGAGAGGAACATTCAAATATTATTAAAGGTTCATGTCACTACTACATGTTAAAACAGTAATCTGAGAGACTCCCAAGACAGTATAACACTTGAGTGTGTGTAGAATCAAAGTGCTGGTAATATTAGTAGCTTTGAAGAAAAACTACTTTTAAAATTTAAATTTTTCAATAAGAATGGATTTTAAAAATAAGATACCTGAATTCTTTGAAAGACATGACAGGAAAAACATAAGTGAGCAAACAAAGAAAAAAATTTTTTTGACTGAAAATTCTAAGTCATCTGAATTATACTGAAGATTTATACTGGCAAATCTCCATTCACAATAAAAGATAGGGAAAATTCCTTTATTATAAAATGCTATTTACTTCTAGTCAGAATATCTAACATTAGGAACATAAATGTTTAACCAAGAATATAACAAAACATAAATATTAAAACTATCAGTAAGCTGAACAGCTACATCAAATAGATCTTTAAGACTTCTGAGGTTTATATACCTTTAGAGTATATGAATCAAAGTCAAACGTTATATATTCTACTCAAGGATGTTTCTAAAATGTGTCTTATACGTAGAAAAAGGGGCACAAAACACATTTTCGTGTGAGCAAAAAACGATTTTGTTCTCCAAAAACCCTTGGGAGTGTATTTTCAAAACTAGAGAAGAAATCAACTTTTAATTTTTTGCCATACTAAAAAAAAACTTATCTGTGAAGCAATCCAGTAAGACTTTTCATGACTATAATATTCAATTTTAGTAGAAACTCTTTGGCTGGCTTGATGCACAGGTCTAACCTTCCTTCAAAATAAGGAAAAATACCAATACAGCTGTTAATTTCTCCGCAATCTTTAAGCCTCAATGTTACTATTAAAAATTCTGCTTTTAAAAATTATACTCTCCAGAAACAGAATTCACAAATTTTGTTACCGAAACATTCGGTCAACCATGCACTTCTGCTCTTGTAATCTGAAAAAACAGAACTTTCTCTTTTCACATTGTTCAGCAACATATTAGCAGTTTTCATTTTCTGGTTCCAATTTCATTTTTATCTCACTTGCTTATGTGTTTAAAAGCTAGGACTAAGAATACTCTGGTTCATAAGGCTTCACAGGAATTTATTTTCTTCTGTGATTCCAAGTAACACAAAAGTTATTTTTAAAAAGAAAAAAAAAACCACCTCTAAAATGCTTTTGAAAACGTTTCATGGAAGCATGTCACATCTGTTAATTGTCTATGTAAATTGAATTCTCCAGGAGTGGACCCCTCTGGTGTTCAACAGACGATGCACTACCAATTTTTCTATCTGTGACAGAACTTCAATTGGTGCTTTAACATCACTCCCCCAAATATTTATTAGTCATATATTTAGTAACTCTCAAGATTTTCTTTCTCTTTAATCCCAGCGATAAATACCAGTTTAGTTGGGTCTGATTATAAGGAAGTAAGATTAACTCAACGGTGATGGGTCAAGATGAATTAAGTTAGTTAAAAGGCATAGATTCAGACTGAAATAAAACCCACAAGAAACTTAACCTAGGCTGGGCAAGTTGCAAAAAAAAGCACTCTTCCTATCACAGACCATTCCTATCACAGACCAATGAATTAAATTAGATAAATTAGCCAGTGCTCTTAATGGGGTAATTTCCTAAAACCTGAGGTCAGTCCCTGATGCCATGTGCAAATTCAGTATTAAAATCCAGGGTTCCCATCCACTATGCTACTGTTTGTTCTCTAATCCACAAACCTTCCTACAGAGACCAATAAAGGAACTAATGTAACGCTTTCGGATATTGTGCATAACATACTGAGGGTGACAGTTTGGCTAAGTCATGAGCCAAGGTAATTGTGGACCGGTGAGGTGCGGAATGCACTTAAGGGCCGTGAAAAAAAAAAGCCACTCTTGACAATATCTCACGTTAAATAAATTAGCGTCCCTAGCCTTCAGATCACTTTCAGGGATACTATTTCCTTTGCTCCAACACCTCGCTCCCTCGCTTTTTCCCTTCCCGTCTGAGAGCCCAGAGAGACAACGTAAAAGCGTGCAACTGCGAGTCTGAGCAGACGAGGCTCCGGCACATCGGGACTCACCTCCAACTGCAACGGGGCACCCCCCCCTGGGTGATCCCACCCCAGCCAGCCGAAAAGGCGCCGGAGAAGCTGAGAGCCCCGGGCAGTGGGGAGGCGGGGAGTCCGCCGTCCGGCAGCCCGCGAGGCGGGTCGGGCTCCGGGGGCCGAGCCGGCCGCAAAGAGCCACGTTCGCCCTCCCGGGAGTCGGCAGGCTCGCCCGGCCCGGGGTCAAGGTCCCGGTCGGGCCCCGACGCCCCGCCTCGAGCCGCGCGGAGAAACTTCGCCGCGGACGGGGGCGCGCCCGAGCTCCCCGGACCCACGGCCGGTCTGGGCAGAGCGGGCGGTGGGGGTGGGGGGGGTAGCGGCGGCGGGGGAGGGGCGGCGGGCACTCACCACGGGTCGAACTCGTGGATGATGCTTTCGAAGCGGATGACCGCGAAGAGGCGCGAGCTGAAGCCCGCGAGCCAGGCCAGGAAGAGGATGGTGAAGGAAAGCAGAGACTGCCAGCCGGCCGGCTGCGACAGCCCCCCGGACAGCCCCGCGGGGGCCGGCTTAGGCGCCGTGCCGCCCGCCGCCTTGTGCGCACACTGGGCTCCGGGCCCGTGCCGGCTGTTCCCCAGGGCCATGAGGCCGCTCCACGGGGACGAGTTGAGGGACGACTTGTGCTTGCTCTCCGGGGCCGAGGGCTCCGCCATGTTGTGCCCCGGCGGCGGGTCTCGCTCCGCGCCGCCGCCGCCGCCTGGTGCGAGGGGTGCTGGGCGGGGACCCAGAGGAGGAGGAGGAGGAGGAAGAATGAGGAGAGGGAGGAGGGAAGAGCGCGGCGCGCGCCCGCCCTCAGCGCCGCGAGGCCAGAAAACTGGGGGTGGAGGCGGCGGCGGGGAGTCTCCGCCTCAGCAGTGGCCGCGACCGCCGCTCTCTCAACTCGGATGGCCCTTGCGCCCCTCTAGCCATCCGTCTCCTCAGTGCAGCTGCGGCAACGGCGAAAGCTGACGGGACGAGGGCGCCAGAGAAAGAGCAGGAGCAGTCGGAGGCGGCACCACCTCTCGGAGCGGCAGTGACATTCCCCTCACAACCGCCGCCCGCCGCGCCGTGAGGAACAGGAGGAGGAGCCCCCGGGCGTCCGGGCGGAGCTCAGGCTACCCCTGACTCCGCCCCCGACCCAACAGGAACTGGCCCCTCCGCCTGTCACAATGCGACAGGTCCGTAAGGGGGCGGGCCCAGAGGCCTGGTGCCGGCCAATAGGAGTGCGAGCTGGGGCGGGGCTTGGCCCAACCGTTCTCCTTTTCCCCTCCCCCTCCCCCTCCCGGCCTCGCGCCCGTTGGTCCGCAGCAGCCGTGCTGCGCGGCTACGGCTTCATTGTCAGTTGAAAGAGGCGGTTTCACGCGCCTATGTAGGCGGAGAGGAAGTGTGCTAGGCGTTGCGTGGAGCTGAGCAGGGCCGAGAGGGCGGGAAGTGATAGAGGAGAGCCGGACGGCCTCCCTTAGAACCGGCTTAGGGTACTCGAGGAGCGCCGCGCGGACCGGCGAGGCGCTCACGGGCTCTCCGCGGTCGTCACTTTTAACCCGCTTTGCGCTGAGCGCCCAACACGTGACTGGGCGCGCAGGCGCTCTGCCGTAGTGCCCGGCGCGTAGGTCGGGCGCGCGGAACTCGACCGCCCCTAGGCGCCCGCACTTGGCGCGTCAAGTGAACCGCCCGCGGCAGCGCGCAGATTCCGTTCTGCGAGCTGCGACCGCCGCCTGCCTCAGAGGTCGCGCGCGAGGACGCCTTTGCGGGCGCTGGAAATTCGTTGGAGCCGGCGGAGAAGCCCCTAGCTCGGGAAGGACCACGTGGAGCAAGTGAAGTGCGACTTTCTCCGGCGTTTTTCACTTCTTGTATTTTCCTGAATGCAGAGATAACGTTGATTCTCTGGAAATGTGGGCAAATGTAGGAAATCGTTAACAGTTGCGTATATTCCATCAGTCGAGTGAAACTTTCTGTGGACTTTCAGCTATTATCCAATCCTGTTTTTAGCAGGTGATAGCGAATTACGGATTCCTGTGTACGAATTTTTGCACGTCTAGGTTGTATTTTTACATCTTTCTCCCCGTTTACCCACGCCCCTGCCCCCCAAAAGAAAGTGCTACCGGGTAGACTAAACTCAAAGCAAAATGAGTTTAAATATAAGTGGGGTAATCAAGTTTTATTGAAACTATATTTCAATAAAAATTTGCGTATATATATTAAGACTAGAAGTGCTCTGATATGAGCTAAATTAACAAGTATCGTTAGAGGCTGCTCTTTATTTTTTTTTTTTAGAGGCTGCCTTTAAAACAACTGGATCCAGCTACGTAATCTTAGCCCACTAAGTGATTAACTTTTCTCTCCTTTCCTTACAATAATAAATAAATAAATAGTCTCATTAAAGAACGAAAAGGTATCCATTAATAAACTTTCCCACCAACGACTTAATAGCCGACATTTATTAAACATCCAAATTTTAATGAAAATTATGATAGAATATTAACTGAGTCCTGTTGTACCAGAATTCTAGGTGACATGCTCTTTGTCAGAGCTCTAAGCTATGTGAACATGCCAGCATTTAGAGAACTTGTGCCTACAATGAACCCAGGTTCTATCAGCCTAAAGTAAATTGCTTTTATTTTAATTTATTTGGATAATCTTTATTGCCTTTTGTGTAGATGCTGCCTATTCAGTTGTGCATTTTCTTCTTTTGCTTCCTTTTTGTGTTTAATGGCCAGAGCCCTGGTCTGAAAAGTAACAAGTCTTGGTTCTGGTCCCACTTTGTTGCTTACTAGCCATGTAACACTGGACAAGTCATATGCAAGTGGTTGCCCTTTCTACTCTTCAAGTCAATTGTTAATATCAACTTAGACCACTTACCTGGAAATATTTTGAAAATTTATTAAGGTACATACACATACAGAGTATCCGTGAGGGTAAAAGCAGCAGGGAAAACTGTTATTCTTGATCTTCACTTACTCACTCACTCACAGACTCCCTTATTCATTGAATGAGTCTGTGACACTCTTTGTCAAAGCCCAAATCTGAAAGAGATGGGAATATCAGACCACCTGACCTGCCTCTTGAGAAATCTGTATGCAGGTCAGGAAGCAACAGTTAGCACTGGACATGGAACAACAGACTGGTTCCAAATAGGAAAAGGAGTACCTCAAGGCTGTATATTGTCACCCTGCTTATTTAACTTATATGCAGAGTACATCATGAGAAACGCTGGACTGGAAGAAACACAAGCTGGAATCAAGATTGCCGGGAGAAATATCAATCACCTCAGATATGCAGATGACACCACCCTATGGCAGAAAGTGAAGAGGAGCTAAAAAGCCTCTTGATGAAAGTGAAAGTGGAGAGTGGAAAAGTTAGCTTAAAGCTCAACATTCAGAAAATGAAGATCATGGCATCCGGTCCCATCACTTCATGGGAAATAGATGGGGAAAGAGTGGAAACAGTGTCAGACTTTATTTTTGGGGGCTCCAAAATCACTGCAGATGGTGACTGCAGCCATGAAATGAAAAGATGCTTACTCCTTAGAAGGAAAGTTATGACCAACCTAGACAGCATATTCAAAAGCAGAGACATTACTTTTGCTGACTAAGGTCCATCTAGTCAAGGCTATGGTTTTTCCAGTGGTCATGTATGGATATGAGAGTTGGACTGTGAAGAAGGCTGAGTGCTGAAGAATTGATGCTTTTGAACTGTGGTGTTGGAGAAGACTCTTGAGAGTCCCTTGGACTGCAAGGAGATCCAACCAGTCCATTCTGAAGGAGATCAGCCCTGGGATTTCTTTGGAGGGAATGATGCTAAAGCTGAAACTTCAGTCCTTTGGCCACCTCATGCAAAGAGTTGACTCATTGGAAAAGACTCTGATGCTGGGAGGGATTGGGGGCAGGAGGAGAAGGGGACGACAGAGGATGAGATGGCTGGATGGCATCACTGACTCGATGGACGTGAGTCTGAGTGAACTCCGGGAGTTGGTGATGGACAGGGAGGCCTGGCGTGCTGCGATTCATGGGGTCGCAAAGAGTCGGACACGACTGAGCAACTGAACTGAACTGAACTGAAACCTTCTATGCTAACTTATTGTTCAGTCTCTAAGTTGTGTCCAACCCTTTGCAACCCCGTGAACTGAAGCACACCAGGCTTCCCTCTCCTTCACTATCTCTCTGAGTTTTCTCAAACTCATATCCATTGAGTCAGTGATGCCATCCTACCATCTCATCCTCTGTCGCCCCCTTCTCCTCTTGCCCTTAATATGTTCCAGCATTAGAGTCTTTTCCAATAGCTCAGCTCTTCACATCAGGTGGCCAAGGTATTGGAGCTTCAGCGCCAGTCCTTCCAATGAATATTCAGGGTTGATTTCCTTCAGGATGGTTGACTGGTTGATACCCTTGCTGTCTGAGGGATTCTCAAGAGTCTTCTCCAGCACCACCGTTTAAAAGCATCAATTCTTTGGTGTTCAGCCTTCTTTATGATCCAATTTTAACATCTGTACTTGACTACTGAAAAAACCATAGGTTTGATTATATGGACCTTTGTCAACAAAGTGACGTCTCTGTTTTTTAATACACTGTCTAGGTTCGTCATAGCTGTTCTTCCAAGGAGCAAGCATCTTTTAATTTCTTCACTGCACTCACCATCCACATTGACTTTGGAGCCCAAGAAACCAATTTTATATAAATCTTAATTTACTTGAAAAATTAATCAAGTGTTTGCTTACTGAGCGTTGATTATACTGAAAGCTCCGTGCGCTTCCTGGGGCTTATATTAGAACACCTTTATGCCAAGCTTTATGTGGACCATGGGACGTAAGAGGGAACATGAGGGATATGGTTCCAGCCCTAGGGATGTGGACATTGACTAAACCAGCACATTACTAAGTACCAAAAATGGAGTGTGACAAATACAGTGGAAGGGAGATACAGGGGGGGTTTGATCCACACAAGATGAAAACCTTACCCTGAGGAGGCAACCCTAGAGCTGAGGTCTGGAGGTAAGAGTGAATGGACCAGGGGAAGGATGGAAAGAATTATCCAGAGAAGCACAGGCAGAGAAGCCCTCAGTGGGGCTAGGGAGACAAGTACAAGGAACCCAGAAAAGGACCAGTATGGCCACAACACAGATAGTAGATAGGAGCTGAATAAAAGGCCAGATGGTGTGGATCATGGTAAGAGGTGTTTTTTTCTTTTGTTGTAGCCAAAGAGAAATAGGAAGCCATGAAGAGCTTTAAGTAGGATGTAGTACGTGTGAGATGGGGTGAGATGGGGGTGAGAAAGATGATCAGGTGTGTGTTTTGAAATGATTACTGGTATGCAATGTGGAAAGAACTTTGGAAGGGGGAACCAGTGAGAAATCTCATCAAGCTACGTGTGCCAACATCTGATATTTCAGAGGTTACTTCTGAGAGGAATGCATTACTGAAGAACCACGAAGGAACCCATAGAAATAAATTGCAATAAGGTTAATTCTCAGTTTCCAGCTCACCAACATAGAAAAATAGTTTCCAGTTTGTGCATGAAGCTTGGGTGTATTGTTTTGTCTCTCTGCACTTCTTGATCTTACTAGGTACTTATAATGTCCTCACTGAGTTCGAATCTCCGGGGAGTTAGACAGTCAATTGTAAGTCATGCAGTGTGATTAGTGGAATGGTGATACATCAGGAGCAGAGAGTGCCTAGTTCCACCTCAGGGCTTCTGAGGAGAGCAAATGTTTGAGATGAAACTTGAGTAAAAATTCACTAGACACACCAGGAAGAGGGATGGGGGAGGGCAGGATTTCAAACAGGAACAAGGAAGTCCTTGGAAGGAATACTTGAAGCTCAGTGTTAATGAAGGTGTGTTGGAAGATGAGGCTGCAAAGGAAGTAAGAACCATATTATCAAGGGTTTGTCTGCCTTGTTGAGGAGTTGAGGTGTTACCTTTCAAGCAGCTGGGAGTCATCAAAGCATTTAGGACAACAGTAAAACCATCAGACTTGGTTGATGCAAAAAAAAAAAAAAGGTTTGACGTGAAGAGTATACTGGAAAGGGTGAGAGTTGAGGGTGGGATCCAAAGAGGAAGAACTAGATTGGAGAGGTGTCAAGAGAGCAGAATCCAGAAACTGATGGTGGAAGTCAGAGTTAAGATAAGTCTGAGGTGCAGGCAGTGTCACAGAAACGGGGAGCACAAGAGACAAGGCAAAGATTTGGAGGGAAGATGATCAGATCAGCTTTGGACATGTTATCAGACTCTTGAGGACATCCTAAACGTAGACAAAGAGATCCATCCAGGCACATGGATAAAGAGATCTGGGGACTTCCCTCGTGGTGCAGTGGCTAAGACTCCCTGCTCCTAATGCAGGGGGCCCAGGTTCAATCCCTGGTCAGGGACTAGATCCCATGTACCACAACTAAAGATCCTGTGTGCCGCAGCTAAGACCCGGCACAGGACTTCCCTGGTTGGCCGGTGGTTAAGAATTCGCTGCCAAGGCACGGTACATGGGTTCAATCCCTGTTCTGGGAAAATTCCACATGCCGGGGGCGGGCAACTAAGCCCATGCACCACAACTACTGAAACCTGGACACCCTAGAGCCTGTGCTTTTCAACGAGAGAAGACATATCAATGAGAAGCCAGCAGTTAACCACAACTAGAGAGTAGCCCCCACTTACCACAAATGGAGAAAGCCCATGTGCAGCAAAGACCCAGCGCAGCCAAAAAATAATAATATATTTTAAACAAAGACCCAGCACAACCAAATAAATATTTTTTAAAAAAAGAGGAAGAGAGAGATCTGTTGCTCAAGAAGAAGAGGTTATCTAGGGATAAAGGTTGGGCCATTGATGAAATGTTGGTGGGACCAGGTTTAGAAAGAATGAGAAAGGGATTGAGGACAGAACCCTAAGGAACTCCCAAATGAAGATGAAAAGTGAGCCTGCAAGGGAGGTGAGACAGGAGCCAAGGAGATGGAAGAATGAGCAGAGAGGGTAATGTCCCAGCAGCTCCACAGAGAAAGAGGAACAGAGGGAGGCCGGCGCTGGCAGAGAGAGTAGAGCCGTGCAGTGGCCCCATGGGAAAGTGTGCCATGTTTGTTAACGAGGAGCTGGTCAGTTACCTTTCACAAGGCTGGTGTGGGGAAGCGGTGAGGAGCAGGAACCAGAGGGCAGTGGATGAAGTGGAGAGGGAAGCAAAGGGTACAGGGGCAGGGCCTGTAAACTACCCTTTTCTAGAAGTCTGGCTTAGAAAGCACACGGAGGATCAAGTTAGGCCAAGAAAAGACAAAGTGACTGATCCTCAGCGCCTGGCACTTCCCCTGTAGGCAAGATTTAAGTGATGATTCTGTGTCTCATGAGAGGCCCAGGTCTCAGAGAAGGGTTCCTCCTTTCTAGAGGAACAGAACCAGCAAGACCAACACTCCTCTACTGGACACGCCACAGTCTGGCATTGAATTGGCGTTTATAAATCTTTGTTGACTGAGGAACTCTTGACTCTTACGTCATCCCATGTTGATAAGTATCAGTCAGAGGACCTGATGGTGACCTGTAGCCCCAGAGAGGAGAGGGAAGCAAAGAGGGAGAGATGTGGGAGAAAAGTGATGAGTCTGTGGACTCCCAGAAGCAGAGATAGCTGGTGATATAGAGCACAGGCTCTGGAGACAGCCTGCCGGAGATCAAACCCCGGCTCGACTTCTGAGTCATGCGGCTTTCGGCCCATTTCTTCACCTCTGTGTGCCTTGGTCTCCTCCTCTTCAAAGCGTGGATAAGGGTTAGCACCTTCCACTTAGAGTCCTGTGCTGTGTGCTTAGTCATTCAGTCATGTCCGACTCTGCGACCCTATAGATTGTAGCCTGCCAGGCTCCTCTGTCCATGGGATTCTCCAGGCAAGAATACTGGAGTGGGTTGCCATATCCTTCTCCAGGGGAAATTCCTGACCCAGGGATTGAACCCAGGTCTCCTGTATTGCAGTCAGACTCTTTACCAACTGAGCTACGAGGGAAGCCCCCACTTAGGATCCTACTGAGGAATAAAGTGGAGAAGGCGATGGCACCCCACTCCAGTACTCATGCCTGGAAAATCCCATGGACGGAGGAGCCTGGTAGGCTGCAGTCCATGGGGTCGCTGAGTCGGACACGACTGAGCGACTTCACTTTCACTTTTCACTTTCATGCATTGGAGAAGGAAATGGCAACCCACTCCAGTGGGCTGCCGTCTATGAGGGTCACACAGAATCGGACACGACTGAAGCGACTTAGCAGCCGCAGAGGAACAAAGGAAACAATCCAGGACAACTTGGACCAACACCTGGCACAACGGAAGCATACAATCCACGTTGGTTTTTGACTATTACCGAGACTACTGTGTCTAGAATGATGACAGATAGACTGTGAGACTTACTTCTGTGGATCTCCTAAAAAGAATCCCCAATGACCTGAGTCCATCTGAACAGTTCTCCCTTTCTTTAAACTAGAAAGTGCCTGCCTCAAATCAACCACCTCCTAGGAATGCTGTTTCACTGAAATATCTCCTGGATAGACTAGCGGGCAGCAAGGTAGCAAGAAAATCTCAGAGACTGGGTGTAGTAGACAACCTCTAGTGATCCTTGATGTCTGGTGTGTTCATACCCTGTGATCCCCTCCACTAGGTGTGGGCTGGATCGAGTGACTCACTTCTAAGCAACAGAATACAGCAAAAGTAATGGGTTGTCACTTCCAAAACTAGGTTATAGGACTTCTCTGGTGGCCCAGTGATTAAGACTCTGCCTGCCAATGCAGGGGATGTGATCCAGGAAGATCTCACATACAACTAAACCCACACGCCACAATTATTAAACCTGTGTTCGAGACCAGGAGGTCTCCTTGGTGGCTCAGACAGTAAAGAATCTGCCACAGTGTGGGAGACCTGGGTTCGATCCCTGGCTTGGGAAGATCCCCCGGAGAAGGGAATGGCCACCTACTCTAGTATTCTTGCCTGGAGAATTCCGTGGACAGAGGAGCCTGGCAAGATACAGTCCATGGGATCACAAAGAGTCAGATAGGACTGAGCGACTAACACTGGAGCCCGAGGCTGTTGAAGCCTGAGGGCCGCAGAGCCCATGCTCTGCAACAAGAGAAGACACCGCAGTGAGAAGCCCGTGAACCCCAACTAGAGAGTAGCCCCCACCTGCCGTACCGAGAGAAAAGCCCGCGCGGTAACGAAGACCCAGCACAGCCGAAAATAAACATTAATTTAAAAAACCAGGTTATAAATAACTAGTCTCGTCTCCTTCCCCTCCTCCTCCCTTCCCCTCCTCCTCCCTTCCCACTCCCCTCTCCTCTCTGCCTCCCCCCTTTTCTCCTCCTCTTTTTCCATCTCCTCCTTCTTCTCTTCCCCTCCCAGGAAACCGAACAATGATATTATGAGGAGTCCCGTAAAGGGGCCCTGTGTAGCATGGAACTATTTTCTCTGGCCTGCAGCCTGTGAGGACCTGAGGCTGCCAACAGCCACAAGAGTTTGCTTAGCAGCAGATACCTTCACAGCCCAGGCCTGAGATGACTGCAGCCTATGGAGGCATCCTGAGCCAGATCCCTGATTCACAGAAACTGTGAGATAATAAATGTGTATTATTTTAAGCCTTGTGTAATTTGCTACACAGCTATGGATAAACTAACCCAGAGGAAATACAGAGTGACAAGGTTATCAGGATTTTTCTCATAAGTTTTCTAACAATGTACCTAAGTAACCTGCAAATATGAAAAGAAACCATTTAATCACCCAAACAATTTCTAAGGCACACTTATCCCATAAGATTCTTTGGGAGAAAACAAAAAAGATTTCCTAGTCGAAAAAATAGACATGGGGACTTCCCTGGTGGTCCAGTGGTTACGAATCCACCTGCCAGTGCAGGGGAACCAATTTGCTCCATCCCTGGTCTGGGAAAAGCCCGTGTGCTGCAAAGAGTAACTAAGCCCGTGTGCTGCAACAAGAGAAACCGCAGCAATGGGAAGCCCATGCACCACCATGAAGAGCAGTCCTCACTTGCTGCAACTAGAGAAAGCCTGCGAGTAGCAACAGAAGCCCAGTGCAGCACCCCCCGCCCCCCAGAAAAAAACAACATCGTTTATTTTCCCCTTGGGAATTTGTGATCAATACTGCCATACTCAATGCTCTGGAAAATTTTGCAATAACTTGAGTTTACCCTGCACTGCCTAAGCCTATTTGACCCTAGGACCTCTTTTCCTCATAATACCCATTAAGAGGCTGTGAAACACCTAGTCCTCAGACATAGTTTGGGAAACAGCATGGGGTTAAAATTGACATTTCAACTTCGGCTCTAGAACTTGAAGAGCCTTCCATGTGGAAGAGCCCTGGACGGGCAGCTGAGAGTTGGATCCTGGATCAGGTCTTGCCAGTAAGTCAAGTGACCTTAGGCAGCTCCCTGAAGCTGCCCACAGTTCAGTTCAGTCACTCAGTCGTGTCCAACTCTTGGCGACCCCATGAACCGCAGCACGCCAGGCCTCCCTGTCCACCAACTCCTGGAGTTCACCCAAACCCATGTCCATTGAGTCGGTGATGCCATCCAGCCATCTCATCCTCTGTCATCCCCTTCTCCTCCTGCCCCCAATCTTTCCCAGCATCAGGGTCTTTTCCAATGAGTCAGCTCTTCACATGAGGTGGCCAAAGTATTGGAGTTTCAGCTTCAACATCAGTCCTTCCAATGAACACCCAGGACTGGTCTCCTTTAGGATTGACTGGTTGGATCTCCTTGCAGTCCAAGGGACTCTCAAGAGTCTTCTCCAACACCACAGTTCAAAAGCATCAATTCTTCGATGCTCAGCTTTCTTTATAGTCCAACTCTCACATCCATACATAACCACTGGAAAAACCATAGCCTTGACTACACAGACCTTTGTTGACAAAGTAATGTCTCTACTTTTCAATATGCTGTCTAGGTTGGTCATAACTTTCCTTCCAAGGAGTAAGCGTCTTTTAATTTTATGGCTGCAATCACCATCTGCAGTGATTTTGGAGACCCAAAAATAAAGTCTGACACTGTTTCCACTGTTTCCCCATCTATTTCCCATGAAGTGATGGGACCAGATGCCATGATCTTCGTTTTCTGAATGTTGAGCTTTAAGCCAACTTTTTCACTCTCCTCTTTCACTTTCATCAAGAGGCTCTTTAGTTCTTCTTTACTTCCTGCCATAAGGGTGGTGTCATCTGCATATCTGAGATTATCGTTATTTCTCCTGGCAGTCATGATTCCAGCTTGTGCTTCCTCCAGCCCAGCGTTTCTCATGATGTACTCTGCATACAAGTTAAATAAGCAGGGTGACAATATACAGCCTTGACGTACTCCTTTTCCTATTTGGAACCAGTCTGTTGTTCCATGTCCAGTTCTAAATGTTGTTTCCTGACCTGCATACAGGTTTCTCAAGATGCAGGTCAGCCGCCCACAGGAACCTGTCAAATAACTAGAGCAACAGAATTTTTAACTCTCCACAGCCCTGCAAGGTTGGTCTTTATTCTCTTGACTGCTGCTTCACCATTGTAAAATAGCTGCTGAAGCTCCAGACATCATGTCAGCATTTGAAGCAGAATGTTAGGGGAACAGGAAGTGTCAATCAAGTATGTCTCCCCTTTTTAAGGAAAACAAAGTTCTCCCAGATATTATCTTAACTTACCTTCTCTTAGGTCATTGGCAAGAACCCACTACCACCCCACCCCCCCGCCCCGCCACCCCACTGTGATCACCTTGACTTTCTATTGCCCCAGGGCCACTGTGTCACTTCTTCAGGCACATCTGTTCTTGTGGAGAGTTCAAGAAAAAATCCTAAAATTGGGTTTTAGTGAGTCTGATTGGCCTGTCTTTGATCAAGTGCCAATTCCTGACCTTGGCTAAGAGGATAAGAAATACTCTGTGATACACAGTGAGGTGGCTGTGTTCCAATAAAACAATTTATCAAAACCTGTTGGGTCAGATTTGGCCTGCACGTAGTTTGCCATCTCCTGAACTACAGTATTCCTCATCCCTGAAATGATGGACACTGGAGAGCCTGATTTATTACTACTACTATTATTATTACTATCATTACTATTACTGAATGCTTTACAGAGGTAATAGAGTTACGTGAAGACTCTGCCTCCCTTCCTTTGTCCTGAAGCCAAATTCCTTCACTTTTCTCCCTGTAGGTAATCATTTTTATTATTTCCTTTTGTATTCTTTCAGCATTCTTTATGAAAAGGCAAGCACATATGTTTTCTTATTTTTCCATCCTTGACACACTTTTCTCTATCTTAATTATTTTTTCTAAGTATTTATCTTCACGGTCTTTCCACATCAGTTCATAGAGAAAATTTTCATTCCTTTTTACAGCTGCATGATATTCCATAGAATGCATGTAGCATATTAATTTAATCCGTAACTCACTGGTGGGTGTTTGAGTTGCTTTCAATTTTATGCCACTACAAACAAGGACAAAATGAATAGATTATAAAGAAGTAATTTTTCCCAAGTATGTTGATTGGATAAACTTATGGAAATTTGTAATATTTATAATTTCAGTAGATAAATTGTGCATTATATTGGCTCGAATCAATTGCCTTACCAGAGTGTGAGAGACCCACCTTCCAGGGCTCATCAACAATGTACACTGAGAAAGGGTTGGCTTGGGAACTTCCCTGGTGGTCCAGTGGCTAAGACTGCATGCTGCCAGTGTAGGGGACCTGAATTTGACCCCTGGTTGGGGAACTGGATCCTGAATGCTGCAAATAAAGATCCTGCATGCCACAACTAAGACCCAGCACAACCAAATAAATAAATACATAAATGAAACAGTTGTCTTTTTGCCAACTAGTGAGATGCAAACTCATGGTTTTAATTTGTGTTTCCCTTATGCGTAAAGCTTAAGGGTACCTGATTTTATGTTTAAGGCAATCTTTTCACATCCTCAATGAGGCAGAGTTGCCAGCATTGATTGTGTATCTTTAAGCATACTTTTCAGGGTAGTAGCTCCAATATTATGGAAACCATTAACATGTATAGTTTTATTTGCTGGTTGCTCAGAAAATGAGGTCATATACATTGAATTCATGCAAATCTGTTCCTAAAAAAATTCCCAAACTCTTTTACTGTTTAATTTAGCATAACCTGTAGATTATCTACTCTAGATCATGTACTTTATGAAAGTACCTTTGAAGTAATGAAGGGATTTTTTATGGTGCATTAAGAAATTCAGGTAGAATATTTCTAAAGGTAAAGTAACTGCTAGAAAATGCCTCCTCTGATAGAAAGATGGTTGTTTCATTTTATTTTAATGTCAGGAAGTTTTGTGCTTTCCTGATATGTAGCTAAATTGTGCACCTCTTCCTGAGAGCCTTATAGGAGCAGACCAGTAAGTAGGTTACTTTCAGTTCAGTTCAGTTCAGTCGCTCAGTCATGTCCGACTCTTTGCAACCCCATGGACTGCAGCACGCCAGGCCTCCCTGTCCATCACCAACTCCCGGGGTTTACTCAAACTCATATCCATTGAGTTGGTGATGCCATCCAGCCATCTCATCCTCTGTCGTCCCATTCTCTGCCTGCCTTCAATCTTTCCCAGCATCAGGGTCTTTTCAAATGAGTCAGCTCTTCACATCAGGTAGCCAGAGAACTGGAGTTTCAGCTTCAGCATCAGTCCTTCCGATGAATATTCAGGACTCATTTTCTTTAGGATGGACTGGTTGGATCTCCTTACAGTCTAAGAGACTCTCAAGAGTCTTTAACACCACAGTTCAAAAGCATCAATTCTTTGGTGCTCACCTTTCTTTACGGTCCAGCTCTCACATCCATACATCACTACCAGAAAAACCATAACCTTGACTAGACGGACCTTTGTTGGCAAAGTAATGTCTCTGCTTTTAAATATGCTGTCTAGGTTAGTAAATAATATTTTTTTAAAATATATTTCAGTTACAGTCATAGTGATCTAATGTACTGCAATCACCCGTTCCTATACACTGGGGATTTTTTAATATAAATTGTAAAGTGATCACAGAATCAATAACTGCATTATTTGTAAAAGATTGTGTTAAATTATATTCTAATGTAAAATAAGTTTGGGCTTCCCAGGTGGCACAGTGGTAAAGAATCTGTCTGCAAATGCAAGGGACACAGGAGAGGTGTGTCCAACCCCTGGGTTGGGAAGACCCTCTAAAGGAAGAAGTGGCAATGCATTCCAGTATTCTTGCCTAGGAAATTCCACGGACAGAGGAGCCTGGCAGACTACAGTCCATGGGGTCACAAAAGAGTCGGACATGGCGGAATGACTGAACACCACACACACACACTCACAGACACACACACACACATGCATAAAATACATCATAGTAAAGTTCAAAATTTATATAATGTGAAGACACTGTTTATTTCATCCTATAGGTGTCCAGAAAACAGGAAAACTTGACATAAGGGCTTTTTTCTTGCTGAATGAGAGAGTTTAATATATATTAGAAAATTTAATATATATTGAGCTTCAGAATTTATGTATTCATTTTTTAAAATCTCCCCACTTCTTTCTACTGTAAATTGTTCATGTCTCAAATATTTAATTTTAAAGTTAGATACAATAAGTATTTTGCTAAAAAATATCTTCCCCTTAATAACTATACAAAACAAACTCATTTACTAAGAAATTAGAAGAGATTTTGTTGGTTATTAAATTAGTGACATAATGAAGAATGGAAGGCACATTAGCTGGAAGTTATAAAATAGAAAGCTATGTTATAATTTGGATAATAAAAATAAAATTAAAAGGAGCTGAAGGGATATATTAATTGTAAAAATATTCTGAATACCTAAAGCATTATACATGCATGTATGATTGGGGTGTTCATTTTATTTCTGATAGTGTGGATTTCTTAGCCTCTTTTAGTTTTCAAAGAACAGATGTATTTGGGTTCCGGGTAATGGAATTTATTGAAAGGATGCACAGAGGAAGAAAAGAGAGACAAGAAGACCCCTCTACAGCTGCACAGCCAGACCGCAAAGAAAACAATAAGTTATTTTGGGATGCACAGCAATTCTGGTGTCTCAACAAAACTCCGCTGGGCCAGTTGCATGCCTTGTCATCTTTCTTGTACCCTGTCCATATGCTGACACCATTATTCTGTCTTGGTTCCCATTGTAACTGCTTTCCTGTCTTCACCCTTTAACACACTCACTGTTCTTGTTCTCAAAGACTCTTCCTCAGGCTCCCTTATGGCTCCCGTTCCTCTGGGGCTTAGTGCCCTCTCTCTCTCTCTCTTTTTTTTTTTAATTGAAGGATAATTGCTTCACAGAATTGTGTTGGTTTCTGCCATACATCAACAGGAATCAACCATATACATATACATAGGCCCCCTCCCTCTTGAACCTCCCTCCTGCCTCCCACCCCATTCCACCCTTCTAGGTTGTTACACAGCCCCGGTTGGAGCTCTCCGAGTCAAACAGCAAATTCCCATTGCAGTGTCCTCTCTTGAACATCTTTCTGCTTTTCATGAAATCTCTGCACATCCATTTTAGATCCGTTTTCCCAGAAGAAGCCCCTGAGATGAGCTTGTGTGTGACTTACTGAGGAAGTGCCCTCAGGAGAAATTGTCAAGGGAGGGAGAGGTCAAGGAAAGGGAAGAAGGATGCAGCTAGGATTTAAAAAAAAAAAAAAAAGACCTGAATGCACAGGCAGCAGGCAAGCAAAGCTGTAAGCTAAAGGTGAAGCACTGGCGGAAGGATGTTACCAAGAGACTGACGGTCAGCAACTGTGTTCCAGACAGAGTGAGTGTGTGTTTGATGAAACACCAAGAACGTCAGCACTTTATCCTTGGGCCATGTGGTAGGGCCAGGAATGCTGTCCTTGATGTAGGATAACCTGAACATGTCCATGGAGTTTTGAAGTACGACTTTTGATCCAAATAAGAATGCAGGAATTGGATGGGGCCCACGTGCTGTCATGGGCTTCCCTGGTGGCTCAGCAGTAAAGAATCTGCCTGTCAATGCATGAAATGTGGGTTTGATCACTGGGTCGGTAAGATCCCCTGGAGAAGGAAATGGCAATCCACTTCAGTATGCTTGCCTGGAGAATCCCCTGGACAGAGGAGCCTGGCAGGCTACAATCTATGGGATCGCAGAGCTGGACATGACTGAGCAACTAAGCACACAGCACAGGACTCTAAGTGGAAGGTGCTAACCCTTATCCACACTTCAAAGTGGAGGAGACCAAGGCACACAGAGGTGAAGAAATGGGCCAAAGGCCACATGACTCAGAAGTCGAGCCGGGGTTTGATCTCCAGCAGGCTGTCTCCAGTCCATCCTAGAGGAAATCAGTCCTGAATATTCATTGGAAGGACTGATGCTGAAGCTGAAACTCCAATTCTTTGGCCACCTGATATGAAGAATTGACTCATTTGAAAATTCAGACCCTGATGCTGGGAAAGATTGAAGGCAGGAGGAGAAGGGGACGACAGAGGATGAGATGGCTGGATGGCATCACCGACGTGATGGGCGTGAGTTTGAGTGAACTCCGGGAGTTGGTGACAGACAGGGAGGCCTGGCGTGCTGCAGTTATGGGGTTGCAAAGAGTCGGACACGACTGAGCGACTGAACTGAACTGAACTGATGGTCTGTAAGACATTCGTCTGTGGAAAACAGCTTAGACACTCCAGTAGGCAGAAAAGTCTGGCCGTACCCTTGCCTATTTGAAGACACAGCCTGTGTTCTTCCTGCTGAGTCCCTGTGTCACTGCACGTGGCGTTATGGACTGAACTGTACCTCCTCAATTCACACGTCGAAGCCCTCCTCCCCAGCGTGACTGTGTCTGCAGACAGGGCCTTCAAGGAGGTGATCAAGATTGCATGACAGCCCAAGGGTGGGACTTTACTCCAGTATGACCAGTGGCCTTACAAGAAGGGGGAGAGACACCAGTACTGTCTCTCTCTCTGTCCTTTGCACTCAGAGGAAAGGCCATGTGAGGACGCAGCGATAAAGCAGCCTCTGCCACCCAAGGAGAGCGATCTCACCAAAACCAGCCCCTCTGTCACCTTGATCTTAGATTTCCAATCTCCAGAACCGTGGGAAAATAAACGGAAGTTGTTTTTTTTAGCTACCCAGTTTGTGATACTCTATTTGGGAAGCCAGAGTTGATCGCAGCCTAGCTGATCAATATATTTTCCTTAAGTGACTTTCTCTCCTCTAGCATATTCACACACAAAAAGACTGAAATTACAGGGTCTTAAATTTAGAACACAACTAAGGTTTATTCCTCACTCATAGTTCACAGCCCAGTGGGCTCGTGAGGGGTCATGCGATTACTCACAGATGGGCTAACTGAGGCTGTACCAACCTTTAGCAACAGCATCTAGACCACAGTGGTTTTCTCCATCACCATGGAGGTGAACAGAGACCCAAAGGATCACCATAGGACTGAAGAATTAAAATTTTCCGTCCAGAGATAGCCTGTATCACTTGTACTTTCCACCTATGCCAGAACTAACCACATGGCTTTAAATGTTACCAGGGGCTTAGAACATTCAGGGGAACCCTTGGTTATCCAATGAGCAGCAAACTTCACGACTAGAGAAAATCAAAACTCTACCTGACTATAAAATAGGTAATCTGTCCATTAGACCCTAATGTTCCGGGGGTCTGGGGAGATGTTTTGTCTTGATGTCTTATTCCACTGTTTTTTATTTCTTGTTTTTCTTTAATTGCCAAGTCCTTTTTCTTTAAATTTTATTTTTATTGACTTATTTGGCTGGGCCTAGTCTTGGCTGTGGCATGCAGGATCTTTAGTTGCAAGATGTGAACTCTTAGCTGCAGCATGGAAGATCTAGTTCCCTGATCAGGGATCAAACCCAGGCCCCCTGCATTGGGAGCTCAGAGTCTTAGCCACTGGACCAACAAAGTAGTCCCTTGCCAGTTCTTTATTTTATTTTTTGACCGTGCCATGGGTCTTGTGCAATTTAGTTCCCCAACTAGGGACTGAACCTGAGCCCTTCGCAGTGAGAATGCAGAGTCCTAACCGCTGGACCACCAGGGAATCCCCTTATTTTACTGTTTTAATGTACTAGTTGCAAATGATTTCTCTTCTAGTAATTGGAATGATTAAGAGTGGGGGCCTTAGAACCAGACTTCCTGAGTTCGTATCCTGGCTCTTTTTATGGGCTGTGTACCTGTGGGTGAATTATTCAGTCTCTCTGTGTATCCATTTTGTCCATTTATTAAAGGGAATAATAATGGTATTAATAACAGGGTCTACATAGCAAGGTTGTCAAGATTAAATGAGTTTGTTGAAGTGAAGCCTGAGGACTGAGCTTCATACAGTGGGTGCTCAATAAACCTTGTCATTTTTACTGAACCACTTTGCTTTTCACTGAAGAAAACTATTCTTCAGCTGCAGCATCTAACTTCAGCCAGAGCCTGTGGACACATGTGCACTGGGTCACAAAGGGAAACCACATAAGAGGGAATAACAGTGCAAACCACAAACCATTCTTGGAAAAACAGCTCAAAGGTCATGTTCAGTTGAAAGTGGTTGGGCTGTGTGGTCTTCAGCAGCAAAAGCAAGGGTGTATGTGTGCAAAGTACCAAATGTCAAGCAGAGAGATATTGGACAAACCACACATGAAATTCAGTCTTGAGAGTCCATTCTCATGTAGCCTTTACATAACATAATGTGCTCAGACAGGGTCTTGTTATTTAAAAAAATTTTTTTATATCTATATTTTGAAGTATAGTTGATTTACAATCTTGTGTTAGTTTCTGCTGTACAGCAAAGTGATTTAATTATATATAAATATATACATTCTTTTTAATGTTCTTTCTGTTATGATTTATCACAGGATACTGAAGATAGTTCCCTGTGCTATACAGTAGGACCTTGTTGTTCATCCATTCATATATAATGGTTTGCATCTGTTAATCCCAAACTACCAATCCATCCCTTCGCTCTCTGTGAGTCTGTTTCTGTTTTGTACGGAAGTTCACTTGTCATAGTTTAGATTCCACAGAGAAGTGATATCACACGGTATTTGTCTGGCTTACTTCACTTGGTATGATCATCTCTAGCTCCATCTATATTGCTGCTAGGCAACATTTCATTCTTTTTCACAGCAGGGTAATATTTCATAAATAGTGCTATTATGACATTGGGGTGCATGTATCATTTTGAATTATAGTTTTAAACAGAGTCTTGCATATACATGAATCAAGAATTAAAAATAGACTAAAAAACAGATTTCATTTAACTTACTCTCATTTCACATACACACATGAAATCTATTCAGTCTCTCCTTGGCTACTGAGACTAGATAACATTCCAGAAAACCCCAGTACTTCTTGAACTTTTATTTCTTCTTTTCTGGACAGTCTCTGTGGGGAACATGATTTCCCAGGGACTCTGTGCGGGATTCACCAGCACGATTACATCTTCCAGCCCTCACCAGGGACATGCGACTAAAATCCGGCTCCCAGAAGTTTGCCTGACCTGCCAGTGCAGCCTTCTTTCATCTGCCAGTGTCTCCGGGATGCACTCAACTCCCTTTCATTTCACCACTGAGAACCCAGACATTTGTGAGAATGAAATCTTATTCAGGTGTACCAACAAATCGGAAGCCTTAACTTTAAAACTAAATTGATTTCTGCTTGAATTCACGTTTTTCTTTCCCTACCTCGAGAGCACTCATTAAGTTTCTGCACACTTACTATGTCACATGGATAAGGAAAACACTCAAGACTCTAAGTGCACTTTAAAATTTACTTTAAAAAAGTAAGCAGTTTTGAAAGAAGACATTTAAGTCTCCTTCAGTGTACATTATTTAACAAAAATCATGAACTGCTATTAGTAACTCCTGAGTATACTGAGGGTGTTAATTTCGTTCTTTCCTATTTCCCCCTATTCATCTTTGTGCGCTTTGAATAAAAGACATTTATTTTATACTCTACATATAATTATGGTTTCGTGCCCCGGCATTAGTAGTAGGGAGTGCCTTGTTCCACTTCAACTTCAAAAGAAGAGGTTTTATAGTTTTAGAGAAATAAATAAGCATCTTAAAGGCAGAGCATGTCAGCCCAGTTTACACAGTAAACACTGACCGGATTTTGTTGAGATTAAGATCTACATGGGATAGAGAGTGAAGTAAGTCAGAAAGAGAAAAAAACAAATATCATACATTAACACATATGAATGAAATCTAGAAAAATGGTATAGATGATCTTATATGCAAAGCAGAAATAGAGACATTGACATAGAGAACAAATGTATGAAGACCAAGGGGGAAAGAGAGGATGGGAAGAATTGGGAGGTTAAGACACTATACACTATTGATATATATACTATATAGAGTATATATATACTATATAGAGTATATATATATATACACTATTGATGCTATGTATAAAATAGATAACTAATGAGAGCCTAAGTATAGCACAGGGAACTCTACTAAAGCTCTGTGGTGACCTAAATGGGGAAGAAATCCAAAACAGAAGGGATATATGTATATGTATAGCTGATTCACTTTGATATACAATAGAAACTAACACAACATTGTAAAGCAACTACAAGCCAATAAAAGTTAGTTAAAAAAAAAGTCCTAACAGGAATTCAGAACACTCAGAGAAAGTAGCAAGAAATAGCCCTGAGAGGTCTCAATAAGTTTAAGAGGTTTTTAACTTTGCAGACCAAGATAAATGTAAGGAACATATTCAATGAATATTTATGCTCCTCTCCACCAGGTACAAGACATTTCCACCAAGTCAATGGCACATTTATTATTCTTGTTTTGTTTGGGTTCAGGTTGAGCTATTTATTTTCCAAACAATAGGCTGTAAGAATGAATTCTGTTCTCTCTTTCTTTCTTCTGTTTTTTTAATAACTGTTTCTGGTTCTCCACATTAATTCCCTTTGCCAAGTGTATACATGATCTATATTTTAAAAAGTGACTTGCTTTCTGAAAAACACAAAAACACTAATTCAGAAAGATACATGCCTCCCAATGTTCATTGCAGCACCATTTACAATAGCGACGATATGGAAGCAACCTAAGTGTCCACCAACAGATGAAGGGATAAGAAAGATGTGGTATATATCTACAATGAAATATTAGCCTTAAAAAGAATGAAATTTTGCCATTTGTAGCAACATGGATGGACCTGGAGGGCATTATGCTAAGTGAATTAAGTCAAGATAAAGACAAATACTGTATGATATTTTGCACTTGTGTGCGGAATCTAAAAAATACAACACAGTGAATATAATAAAACAGAAGCAGACTCATAGATATAGAGTGCAAATTAATGGTTACCAGTGGGAAGGGAGGAGAGATAATATAGGGGTGGGGAAATGGGAGACACAAACTATTGGTGTAGCATAAGCCCAAGGATGTATTGTACAACATGGGGAATGTAGCCAATATTCTGTAATAATTATAAATGGAAAGTAACCTTTAAAAATTGTATGCGTGAGTGCTAAGTCTCTTAAGTCGTGTCCAACTCTGTGTGACCCCATGGACTGTAGCGCACCAGGCTCCTCTGTCCATGGGACTCTCCAGGCAAGAATATTGGAGTGGGTTGCCATGGCCTACCTCCAGGGGACCTTCCCGACCCAGGGATCAAACCAACATCTCTTACATCTCCTGGATTGACAGGCTGGTTCTTTACCACTAAAGCCACAAAGAGAATTACTAAAAAGTTTAAATGACTTCCTCTGAAGTAATAAAACATGCTTGAGGTCGAGAAAGTAAAACATCTTGGGCACATTTTACCCTAGGCTGAGATGCCATTGTACAGATTTAAGTAGAGGGAAGTGATGAATTCTGGATTGACTCTGAGCACTGCACAACTAAAAAAGAAGTGGAGGTGGGTTTTGTGTTTAAAATTTAAAAACACATCAGGTACCTTTGTTTCTCTTATCTTGGTAGTTCCTTTCAACCTTCCTTAGAAATTTCAAACCATGTGAGAAAGAAATGTGAAGAGAGAGCAAAAGGTGAAGAAAGGAAAGAAAAGAAGTGATGTAGTTATGGAGAGACAGAAGCAAGAGAGTCTTCTTGGGAGCAGGGAGAGTAGGGAAAGGATCTCATATAAGTGTTGTTTTCAAATAATCGTAGTAACTAAGAATAAAAGCACAGCTAACTCTAGCTGTGATACATCAATTGACTGAAAGTAAGAAGTCTGCGTGCTGAGGGAAGCAAAGCAGCTCAGCTGTTGACACAGCCAACAAGCCCGTGCAGCAGGGGAAGCTGAGCATCAGATGGGGAACCGTTGTATCCCATTGTCCATAGCTTTCTTTTCCACCTTGGTCAACCTTTTGTTATTTTCCCCCTACTGCTAATAGGCAGAATCAAAGCTTGTTTTTCACAATTGGGCACAATAAAGGATAGAAACGATATGAACCTAACAGAAGCAGAAGATATTAAGAAGAGGTGGTAAGAATACACAGAATAACTATATAAAAAAGATCTTCACGACCCAGATAATCACAATGTTGTGATCACTCACCTAGAGCCAGACACCCTGGAATGCAAAGTCAAGTGGGCCTTAAGAAGCATCACTATGCACAAAGCTAGTGGAGGTGATGGAATTCCAGTTGAGCTATTTCAAATCCTAAAACATGATGCTGTGAAAGTGCTGCACTCAATATGCCAGCAAATTTGGAAAACTCAGCAATGGCCACAGGACTGGAAAAGGTCAGTTTTCATTCCAATCCCAAAGAAAGGCAATGCCAGAGAATGTTCAAACTACCAAACGATTGCACTGATCTCACACGCTAGCAAAGTAATGCTCAAAATTCTGTAAGCCTGGCTTCAACAGTATGTGAACCATGAACTTCCAGATATTCAAGCTGGATTTAGAAAAGGCAGAGGAACCAAAGATAAAATTGCCTACATCCATTGGATCATCGAAAAAGCAAGAGAGTTCCAGAAAAACATCTACTTCTGCTTTATTGACTATGCCAAAGCCTTTGACTGTGTGGATCACAACAAACTCTGGAAAATTCTGAAAAAGATGGGAATACCAGACTACCTGACCTGCCTCTTGAGAAATCTGTATGCAGGTCAGGAAACAACATTTAGAACTGGACATGGAACTACAGACTGGTTCCAAATAGGGAAAGGAGTATGTCAAGGCTGTATATTCTCACCCTGCTTATTTAACTTGTATGCAGAGTACATCATGAGAAACGCTGGGCTGGAGGAAGCACAAGCTGGAATCATGACTGCCAGGAGGAATATCAATAACCTTGGATATGCAGACGACACCACCCTTATGGCAGAAGGTGAAGAGGAACTCAAAAACCTCTTGATGAAAGGGAAAGAAGAGAGTGAAAACATTGGCTTAAAACTCAACATTCAGAAAACAAAGATCATGGCATCTGCTCCCATCACTTCATGGCAAATAGGTGGGGAAACAGTGGCACACTTTAGTTTTTTGGGGCTCCAAAATCATTGCAGATGGTGACTGCAGCCATGAAATTAAAAGACACTTGTTCTTTGGAAGAAAAGCTATGACCAACCTAGACAGCATATTAAAAAGCAGAGACATTACTTTGTCAACAAAGGTCCATCTAGTCAAGGCTATGGTTTTTCCAGTGGTCATGTATGGATGTGAGAGTTGGACTGTGAAGAAAGCTGAGCGCGGAAGAACTGATGCTTTTGAACTGTGTTGTTGGAGAAGACTCTTGAGAGTCCCTTGGACTGCAAGGAGATCCAACCAGTCAATACTAAAGGAAATCAGTTCTGAATCTTCATCGGAAGGAATGATGCTGAAGCTGAAACTCCAGTCCTTTGGCCACCTGATATGAAGAGCTGACTCATTTGAAAAGACCCCGATGCTGGGAAAGATTGAGGGCAGGAGGAAAGGGGGACAACAGAGGATGAGATGGTTGGATGGCATCACCGACTCAACGGATATGAGTTTGAGTAAATTCTGGGATTTGGAGATGGACAAGGAGGCCTGGCATGCTGCAGTCCATGGGTCGCAATGAGTCAGACATGGCTGAGCAACTGAACTGAACTGATTAGTGTACTTCTAAATTTATTTGTATGTATTTATTTCAAATTATAGTTGACTGACAATATCATGTTAGTTTCAGTATACAGTCAAGTGTTTCAGTTATACCCACACACATCTATTCATTTTCAGATTCTTTTCTCTTATAGGTTATTACAGAATATTGAGTATAGTTACCTGTGTATTTGTATTTGTTTTTAAATTTTTTATCTGGAGATTCCAGAAGTGTACCAAACAGAGTTCCTATATGCTCTTTATTCAGCTTCCCCTATTGCTAGCATCTTACATAATCATAGTGCAATGATTAAAACTGAGAAATAAGCTCATTTGTACCATTTTTAAAGATTTCACATATAAGTGATATGATATTTGTTTTTCTCTGACTTATTTCACTAAGTATGACAATCGCTAGGTACATCCATGTTGCTGCAAATGATATTATTTTTTCTTTTTTATGGCTGAGTGGTATTCTCTTATGGAGAAGGAAATGGCACCCACGCCAGTATTCTTGCCTAGAGAATCCTGTGGACAGAGGAGCCTGGTGGGCTACCGTCTGTGGGGTCGCACATGACTGAAGCACCTTAGCAGCAGCAGCAGCATTCTCTTATATGTACATTTACCTGCTGCATAGCACAGGAACTCTTCTCTCAGTACTCTGTAGGGACCTATATGGGAAAAGAATTTTTTGAAAGAACAGATATATGTATACATACAACTGATTCACTTTGATATACAGCAGAACTTAACATTTTAAATCAACTATAGTCCAATAAAAGTTTAAAAAAAAGAACAACGTTGGTGCTTGATTATTACTGCTGCTGTTAAGGTGCTTCAGTCATGTCTGACTCTGCAACCCCATAGACGGCAGCCCACCAGGCTCCTCCGTCCCTGGGATTCTCCAGGCAAGAACACTGGAGTGGGTTGCCATTTCCTTCTCCAATGCATGAAAGTGAAAAGTGAAAGTGAATACGCTCAGTCGTGTCCGACTCTTAGCGACCCCATGGACTGCAGCCCACCGGGCCCCTCCATCCATGGGATTTTCCACGCAAGAGTACTAGAAACTTTGAATTTCACCAGTTTTTCTATTAGTGTTCTTTGTCTGTTTTAGAGTCCTGTGTTGCATTTAGTTGTTGTATTAGTCGATTCAGTTCAGTTCAGTCGCTCAGTCGTGTCCGACTCTTTTAGTCAGTGTTGTGTACTAAATATGTCTCCTCACTCCAAATCCATATAGTGAAACCCTAATCCCCATTATGATGGAATTTGGAAATGTAGCCCTTGGGATGTGCTTAGATCATGGTGGGTAGAGCCCAAGGTAGGATTATGTAAGAAGAGACAAGGGACTAAGCTTTCCTTCTACCTGAGAGAATGTGGTGAGAAGTTAGCCGTCTGCCACTTGAGGGTCCTCACTAGAATCCAACCATGATGGCACTATGATCTGGGACGTCCAGCCCTGACAACTGTGAGAAATAAATTTCTGTTGTTAATAAGTTGCCCACTTATGGTATTTTGTTATTGCAGCTTGAGCTGATTAAGATAGCTATCTAATGTGGCAGAACAAATTGCCATAAACTCAGCAGCTACAAACAATACATTAATTATTTCATAGTTTTTGTGGGTTATGGTTTCAGGCATAGATTCACTGGGTTCTCTGCAAAGGGTCTCACAAAACTGTGATCCACGTGTCAGCTGGGCTGACGCTTGAAGGCTAGAATGGGAAGAATCTGCTTCCGAGCTTGCTCAGGTGTTGGCAGAATTCATTTCCCTGAGACTGTAGGACTGGGGCCCCTGGCTTGTTTGCTGGCTGACGGCTACTCTCAGCCTGTGGGTGGGTCTCCCAAATGGCCACTTGCTTCTCCAAAGGTGGCTGGAAGAACTCTCTCGAGCGGGTCTGCCAGCAACATGGAGCCTTATCTAACGTGACACCGTCAGAGGGACGATGACTTCCATCCCCACTGCCAGATTCTGTTGTCAGAAACAGTCAAGGTGGGGGGCGGGGTGGTGCCACAGTTCCCACCAGGGGGTGGGGATCATAATCATTCACATGGACTTGGTCCTCCATAGTGGTCACACCTCTTATCTGTGGCAATTACACAGTCCTCTTGTCCTTCATAACCTTAGAATAACTTCATAACTTTAGAATACTGAGCTGCTTTTATTGATGCGTGTACTTTTGACCATTGTGGGTTTTTTTTTTTTTACTTTTTATTAAAATTTACTTATTTATTTTAATTGGAGGCTAATTACTTTACAATATTGTAGTGGTTTTTGCCATACATTGACATGAATCAGCCAAGATGGTAAAGATGACCCTATATGCGAGACCATTGTGTTTTTAACAATTACTAAGATATTTTTCTTAGATAACTGGGGACATATACATGTCATTTACTCTCCCTGCAAACTTTAGCCTATGAATCACCACGTGTCTCTTGTCTCTGCCCCTCTGTTTTCATTTCCTGAGAGATGCTGTAGAAGAGACATAGCAAGCATAAAAGACCATCTCAAGAAATCATGGGCAGACAGAGAAAAACAAGCATCATATGATATTGCTTTTATGTGGAATCTAAAAAAAATGGTACAAATGAACTTATGAGCTTAATTACAAAACAGAAATGAGTCACAGATGTAGAAAACAAATTTATGGCAGGGGGGATAAATTGGGAGATTGGGATTGACACATACACAGTGCTGCTGCCGCTGCTGCTAAGTTGCTTCAGTCGTGCCCGACTCTGTGAGACCCCATAGACGCCCGCCAGGCTTCCCCGTCCCTGGGATTCTCCAGGCAAGAACACTGGAGTGGGTTGCCGTTTCCTTCTCCAATACATGAAAGTGAAGAGTGCAAGTGAAGTCGCTTAGTCGTGTCCAACTCTTAGTGACCCCATGGACTGCAGCCTACCAGGCTCCTTCGTCCATGGGATTTTCCAGGCAAGAGGACTGGAGTGGGGTGCCATCGCCTTCTCCGATACACAGTGCTACATTTACATAAAATAGATAACTAAAAAGGACCTACTATATAGCACAGGAAACTCTGTTCAATATTCTGTAATAACCTATATGGGAAAAGAACCTAAAAAAGAAATGTATATGTGTATATATATAACCGATTCACTTAGCTGTATACCTGAAACTAACACAATGTTGTAAGTCAACTATAATCCAATAAAATAAAAATAAATAATGAAAACTTAAAAAAATAATGGGGAGGCATAAATTAGGAGTTTGAGATTAACACATACACACTACTATATATAAAATAGATAATTAATAAGTATCCACTGTATAGCACAGGGAACTCTACTCAATGTTCTGTAATAACCTATAAGGGGAAAGAATCTGAATAAAAAGATAAATATGTAAATATAAGTGAATCACTTTGCTGTATACCTGAAATTAACACAACATTGTAGATCAACTATATTTCAATTAAAAAAAAAAGGTAACAGATTAGCTATAAAAGGTTGTGAGCCTAGAGGAATGATCACATCTTTGATAGAAATCAGAAGATTAAGGGGAAAATTCTGGGTTGGGAAGCATGCTGCTGCTGCTGCTGCTGCTGCTGCTAAACCCCTTCAGTAGTGTCTGACTCTGTGCGACCCCATAGACGGCAGCCCACCAGGCTCCCACAACCCTGGGATTCTCCAGGCAAGAACACTGGAGTGGATTGCCATTTCCTTCTCCAGTGCATGAGAGTGAAAAGTGAAAGTGAATATGCCCAGTCGTGTACGACTCTTAGCGACCCCATGGACTGCAGCCTACCAGGCTCCTCCATCCATGGGAGTCTCCAGGCAAGAGTACTGGAGTGGGGTGCCATTATACTGAACATTTATTGCTTGCCCTCTGGAAACCTTGATGAATCTTAGCCAAAGTGATACAGATGGAGAGAACGGCACCCCAACTTTAGTGGCGGGTGTGGCTGCAAAACCTTTCAGAGCCCTGGGTCTCAGCGATCAGCTCAGGAATTGGCCCATCCTGATCAGAGCCATGGAGATGTTCAGTTGCATCTTCTTAGAGCTTTCGAGGAAGAGGCAGTATTCTGCAGAGTATCCCGCAGAGCTTTACCCCACGGGGGATAAGCCTGGATCTGTGGTAAGCATTCTGCCATGCATGTTAATTAATATTAGGTTTTGCTCAGAGACAGAAACCTCACATTTACAATAACTTAAATAAAATACAGGTGTATTTTTTCTTGCATGAATGAAGTCTGCAGTAAGCAATTCAGGGAGGCTGGGTGGTGGCTCCGTGGCCAGCAGAGCGTGGTTTCTTGCTCTGTCATTCCTGATAACACGGATGGTTCCAGACAGATGCTTGAGTTTTCAGGCTGTAGGAAAAAGGGAGATGGTGAAGAGGGATCCATCAAGGACAACTTTCTGAAAATTGCTCATGACATTTCTTCCACTTGTATGCCATTGGCCACACTACCATGCTTAACTGCAACAGAGGTATGGAAATGTGGTCTTTACCTCAGGAGGCTGTTCCCAGCCAAATGTGAGAGGTTTTATGATAAAGGAAGCAAAAGGGAAACAGCTGTGGGTTGAAAATGAGCATTCTCTGCTGCTCCCTCCGCCAATGGAGAGACTGACTGTAAATAGAGTCTGCTCTGAAGGAGCAGAGTTGAAAGATGAGACTAAATCAGTCTTGTCCCAGTGATAGCTTTGAATCCCTGGATCAAGCTGTACCTGAAGCCAAAACACCCCTGCTACTTAAGCTAATAACTCTCCCTTCTTTCCTTATTCCCTCGCTTCTTCATTCCTTCATTTCTGTTTTTCTTCCTTCTTTCTCATTCTCTTTTTTAACTGAAAAAATATCTCAACTGGTACAGAAAGGAGGATTTCCCCCAAACAGCATATAAGATCACCTTTATTTCTTTGTTCTCTCAAGCTCTCTGTTCCCCTCACAGTTACTCAGAAAGGCAACTGAATTTTCCCTTGTGTCTCCTAAGGGTCAAATTATGCATCTCCATGCCCTATTTCCTTTCAACCTAAAGGAAAGGGAGCTGCTGATGTTTCTTAGAACTTGCCTTTTTTGGGATTGGATTAAAAATTTAAAAATATGTTGGCTTGTAAATCTCTACTAAGACTCATAAGCTGTAAATCTCAGCTCAACCTATTCTAGGTATTTTTACTTATTTTTAGCAAATGTTCCTTGGAATTCTTTCCCTATTTAGTAAAAACTCCTCTGTCCAATATCTTGGCTGCATACCCATGTCCTCTTCCTCAATTCTGACTTTTGTTAACATTAATAGCATCTGTGAGAATTAGAGCTTAATGGATCGCTTTCTGTTGATCTGAGAACCCTGCCATAATAGATCTTGTTTTAAAGGATTCCCAACAGTTAGTTGGTCAGCAATCCAGCCTATTTTTTAAAACTAACTTTGCTGCTGCTGCTGCCGCTGCTGCTAAGTCGCGTCAGTCCTGTCCAACTCTGTGCGACCTCACAGACAGCAGCCCAACAGGCTCCCTCGACCCTGGGATTCTCCAGGCAAGAACACTGGAGTGGGGTGCCACTTCCTTCTCCAATGCGTGAAAGTGAAGTCATTCAGTCGTGTCCGACTCTTAGCGACCCCACGGACTGTAGCCTACCAGGTTCCTCTGTCCATGGGATTCTCCAGGCAGGAGTACTGGAGTGGGTTGTCATTGCCTTCTCCGAAACTAACTTTGCTAGTAGAATCAATTTGCCCAGCCTGTTCCCTTGGCATCTCTTTTTCTGGGTCTTTCCTTTGAAGCAGTCAATCCAAAACATTAGGTTTGGAGGTTTTCTTCTATCAGATTCTGAAAGCACGGTTTTCACTTAAATTATTATGCGTCTCTGTCCTTACTTATATCAGTAAAGTGATTAGGAGTGTCTACCAACTGCAATTCTCAGGCTATGAAATCTGGATTTTTGAATTTAAATTATACCACAGCGCCATATGGCTGAGGAGAGAGGAGTGCTCAATTTCTTATCTAACAGAGAGTTCCTCTCAAGCAAGGGAAATTGCTGTCACAGTCCAAGTTTTCCCCAGCTCTCAAAGCACACGTGCCTAGGATTTTCTGAAGCGGCTCAGAGAAAAGTTGCTGCAAAACACAGCGACGAGGAGAGCTCCCGCGAGTCCACCATCGCCCATCTTCTCACTGATGCTGATGAGGCCACGAGGCCAAGTTCCGGAAATGGGAGCACTCTGGGTGTCCTTCACTTACGAGCATTAAAAAAATGTATTCAACCTGAGGCGTATTCAGAACTTCATTCCCTTCCCCGAGGGCATGGTGAGCAGGGGCTACCAGGCTAATGCAATTATGTGTGGGAGCACCACGGAGACCCCTAAAGCTTCTGAAGCACAAGGTCAAATGCTGTGAAAGTCTAGGTGTGTCGGGGGATGCGGCTGATTTATGATTATGAGGACTCTTCTCTCTGAATCTGTCATGAATTAATGGGACTCGGGAGCTACACATCCTCTTTAGGGTTATAAATGGCATCCTGACGTTTTAGACTCGGCCGCCTTTCTCTCACACCCAATATTAGGGGACCCTTGACTGCCTACTGAGACGGTGACCTTGTACTTGCCTTCCCTCAAGTCAGCGTCAGGACTATTGCAGACAACTCAGGGGTGATCTCTCTTATTTACCGGGCACAGGAACCAAGCCGGGTCCTTTTGTGTGCCAGTGGCGCTGGATACCTCCTCCCATCCTCCGAACCCACTCTCCACGTGCCCTTCGCTCCTGGTGGCCGACCTGGCTGGCTGACATCCCCGTGGTCCCTGCGCTCTGCCTTCTAGCTGGGGTTGTCCGTCGGTGAGTGCAGGCAGGGAGGCTGGGGTGTCTGTTTCCCTGGCCTCCTTTCTGGGGTCAGCAGTGCTGACACCTACACAGCTCCCGCCACGTGGCCTTCTCCCCTCTGATCTCTGGTAACATCTCACTCCCTGTGCCTCTGCATTCTGAACCTCCTCCCTGCCGTCGCTGGCCCTGAATATTACACCACCCAATGGTGGTTTCCCTTTACCTGCCCACACTTATGTAAATAATATATTTCTTAAACTCTCTCCACATTTCTGCTTGAGTGTGCCCTGGGTTTCTTGCTGGAAGCCTGTGTGTTAAAACAGCATTGTCTTGATTTGTCTGACCTCCCTTCTGCCTCTTCCACCTGCTCTGACTCAGTCTTTCCTCTTAAGTGTCTGTAAAAGGCCACCATCTATGTTTGCTTGTGCTTATTTGCTTAATGCAGTTGCTTCAGCTCATTTTCAGAAGGATGTGATTATGCATCTTGGTTGGTTATGCCTCTGCGCTGCCTAGCCTCTGCCCACTTAAAATGCACTGTATCTTTAGGTCATCCACACAACCTTCTAAGAAATCGGGGGGAACTTTCAATCTGACATGAAGACAACCTCTAAAGATACATCTTATTGAAGTCAGTCCTTTAAAATAGAATTTAACTGAACATTTTTGGCATAACTATAACCTCAGAAATATAATATGTACTTGCCTGGTGACACTGAAGTGTCTACTATTTTGGTTAGTACAGATTTCACTTTGATTCTTTTGAGATAATTGTCTTTTTAAGATGGAAATTTCTTTTTTTCTCTTTTTTTAAAAAAATATTTATTTGGCTGCATTGGGTCTTGGTTGCAGCACACAGGCTCTTCACTGGGGTGAGGGGGCTCTTCATCATGGTAGAGGAGGCTTCTCTCTCTCGCTTTGGCACGCATGCTCCAGAGTGCACAGGTTCAGTAGTTGCCCCACAGGATGTTGGATGTTAGTTCCCAACCAGGGATGGAACCTGGGTCCCATGCATTGCAAGGCAGCTTCTTAACCACTGGACCACCAAGGAAGTCTCTAAAGGTGAACATTTCTTAGGTAGCCATTGTCCTGTCAGAAAAAAATGCCGGCAAGAAAAATGCCAGTGTACCACACTTGTGATAAAAAAATCCAGCTATGAGTACTAATTTTTAGGCTATTCAACATCGGGAAAGATTATTCAGGACTCAAGTAGATACAGCATAGTTTTTAGTACAAGAGAAGTATAGGGTGTCTTCAGATAATGTTAGAATGTCTTGAATCCTTGGTATTCTGATGATGGCTTTGGTCCAGAACTAACTTTTACCCAAATGAGAAAAGGAGGCGTGGCAGGTGTCCTAAACGGCCCACTCACTTCCCTGTCCCCCCGCCCCTTCCCCTCCCGCAGAGGTGGTCTGCTGCCCCTGGAGAACCCCTCTACTCGCACAAAGTTCCCCCTTGCCTGCATCTCTCTGCCAGAGGCATGTGTGGGGCCTGGTGAGGCAGGCGCCCCGATAGCCACCTTCACCCCCACAGGGACAGGAGCTGGAGGATGAATGTCCACATCTCTTTATCCCTTTGGGAGAAGGGGCAGTTCTGTGACGTGTGCTGTGCAGGCTCCAGTGGTTCCTCAGAAGGACTGAAACTCAGTTGCCAGCAGCAGTCCCATCCTCGTGAGCAGACGCTTCATTGGCTTTCTTCCTTTTACTGTCTCACTTCCTGCCTCTTTCTGTGCTTCTGTGATTGCCTCCCGAATAAACAGCTTGTACACAAAATCTTGTCTCAGGCACTGACTTTTGGGAGCATACATTTAGGACAGAATGCTCCAGAAGGATGACGAGAGAGGAGATCCACAGAAGAAGAGACCAGGCCATTCCTAGCTTCCAGAGAATTGTGCCTTTTCCATTCTTCTGAATTATCTCTTATGAACTATTGAGAACACTGGCTGTTTCTAATCAACTCTATAAATCTCTACCATCTACACATGCAGGGAAGGAAGACTCGATAAATATTTGATAATAATGACAGTTCTAAGATTATGCTATTTATGGTAACCATTACCCTAGTGAAGGGATATAATTATTGCAAAAGAGCAAATCAAGTTCTGCATTTTGTGAAAGGTAAGTGCCATCAGTCCTCTTTGAGTCATCTCTAAAGGCTAAAAAAAACAGCGTCTTCCTCAGATGAGCACTGTTAGGGGGTGGTACGGTTATGCAATTGTGTTCAAAGCAGACTGAATTTCTTCTCAGGTGACATGGCAGGTTTTCACATTCCTCCACTCATGTTGAGGGCCTAAGTGGATTGATTGTAACATCTCTGTGTATTTCCATAGGCAACAAGACTGTTTCACCAAATGTACACTGAAGGTCTATCTTTGCATGTACAGCTCAGTCTTAGCATTTTAAAAAATATTTTTTCTTTTTTTAAATTTAGCTTTGCCAGGTCTTAGCTGTGGCATGCAGGATCTTTAGTTGCAGCATTAGGGATCTAGTTCCTTGGCCAGGGATCAACCCCAGGGCCTCTGCATTGGGAGCTCAGAGTCTTAGCCCCTGGACCACCAGGAAAGTTCCCAGACTTAGCCTTTAGAACTGGCTGCAGACCTTTCTAAACCTTATTGGAAGGGGTCCAAACCAAACATAAATGGTGGCGAATTCAGTGTAGAAAACAATGATGAAACAACAAATATGTGCATTATTTTGCTCTTAGCCACCTTCCAAATTCTGGCCTTTATTCTTTGATTTATCATCTGCCCACTCTTTGGTGAGATGAATAGTTTTCTGCATATTATTTTAGGAATTTTTTTCACCCATGAATTACTCACTAGCATTCATCATATAGTAGAAGAGTGAAAAGTCACACCCAGGATAATATCAGACAATTTCTTTGTCTAGCTAATATTAATGAAAGTGAATAGGCTTGCTCCAAAATTCATTGGGAATTATTATTCACTGTCCTGCGATGCATTTAATCAGATCCAGTTGTGCAAAGATTATGTTACACATCTCAGGAGGAAAGTTATGATAGAAAGACAATCTTCCAGGCTGTACACAATAGGACAAAATATGTGATAAGGGCTCTTGGAAACCCAAACAGGTTGGCTTCATTTAAAAACTTCAAGCTTCATTTAAAAACATCAGGCTAGAATGTAGCCCATCTTTGCAAAACATGGTAAAGTGCTCTTTCCAATGATCACACATTTCATCCTTCAAAATGTATTTTTTGGTACATTCTTTTTCATATTCTTTTCCATTATGGTTTATCCTAGGATATTGAATATAGGCCCCTGTGCTATACAGTAGGTCTTTGTTGTCTGTGCATGCTAAATGTCAGTTTGTGTCTACCAACCCCAAACTCCCAGCCTATCCCTCTCCTTCCCCCAAAATGTATTCTTGATTTATTTTTGAAACCGTCATCCTAAGCATATTTAGTTAGGCATTGCTTGCAAATAAGCTAATGGGGTAGCGGCACAAAATGCCGAGACAACTACAATTATCTCTTAATTACACACAGCAGGCTCCCAACGTGTGTCACCCTTCTGAGGATACTTAACAAGAAACAGAGAAAGTCAAGCTAGCCAGTTAGAGAGCCCACGCAGGCTGCCTGATGACAGGTTTCCTCTGAGACGCTGTGGGGCAGGACACAGCCGCAGCAACTGTCACCAGGAAGAGCTTGCCCAGATCGAGAAAATAACCCGACCGAATCTGATGATTCTATTCACATGGATGGACGTGAGGAACTAGGAAACGAGACGATGAGATAATCCCATCAGCAAATCAATGGTTTTCCCAGGAGCTCTAGCCCTCTACATACGAATAAGGGAATTTCAGACAACCCACCTCGGGTTGTGTCACTCAGGGCAGTGTTATATCTTCCTTGAGCAAGAATCAATATCTCCTTGTTACTATGAGATCCTATATTCAGGAGGGGAAATGGTCTAAGACCAGAAATATGTCAAACAAAGTCCATTTCATCTCCGGGGGATATTGATGAAATGGGGAAAAGCCTATCCATGAATTAGTCAATGAAAGTTTATGGCATGACTATTAGTTGCTGACACTGTCCACCGTAAGGTTAAGGGACTTCTTTAAGTCCCTTAACCAGTGGTTCAGTGGTCCAGTGGTTAAGAATCCACCTGCCAATGCAGGGAACTCACGTTCAGTCGCTGGCTGGGAACCTTCTAAGATGCCACATGCTGCAGGGCAACCCATGCACTGCAGCTACAGAGCCCGTGCTGCAAGGAAGAGCCCACGTGCAACTACTGAGACCTGAAGCAGCCCAAAATAAGACAACAAAGCACCAAAGGGAGGCTAATACAAAGCTCACGTGTACTCTCTGCTTTCTCACACATTCCGAAACAAAGCTGCGGTGGGGAGTAGCACCCAGCCTCCGCGGATGGTGCACATGTGAGGTGGATAGACCGACTGAGGCTGGTAATAATTATTCGCAGTGTCTACATCTCTTGCCAGACAACAAAGGATGCTCATAAGCTTTCTTTGCTTTGATTCGTACCGCAACTCATGAAATGAATTGGAAAACACACTCACCCCTTTCTGCAAATGAGAAAGCCTCTTGTTCCATGGTCTAGAAATTTCTAATTGCTGTGGGAAAGGAAGTACCCAGTGTACACCCTTTATGACACTGACTGCAGGGGGAGGTTACTGGAGTGGATAAGCAGAGGTTTCTAAAGCTGGGCCTGAGGACAGTCGTCTTACCCTCATACTCAGCTCCGTTTGGGAAATTTCAATTAGCCACCAATTAGCCCCACTTGAACCCTCCAGTCCTGGTACATCCTCTGTTTCCACAGAACTTCCTTGCATCTTGAATTCAGCCAATCACATCACACCTCTCTCTTTGTTCATTCTCTCTTCTACTACCCCAGCGGGCGCATGCCTGGTTTTATAGCAGAGTCACCTGCTGAGTTTATTATCAGTTCAGTTCCTTGGGCTCCATCCACTACAGACCCATTGAATCAGAGATTCCTCCTGCAGTCTGTGACTAGAACTGCTTTTGCTGTTTGGAAATGCTGACTAGACTCTGAGCTCCTCTGGGGCTTTGCTTTGTCTTTTTCATTTTTATGATTCAGTCTGATATTTTTCACTTTCACTGATATTGTCTAAGTAATATTCTAATCAAGAGTTGGAATATTGGAGGGAATTCCCTGGTGGTCCAGTGGTGAGGACTCTGAGCTTCCGCTGCTGGGTGCACGGGATCTATCCCTTGGTCAGGGAACTAAAATCCTGCACGCCACACAGTACAAAGGGAAAGAAAAAAAAAAAAAGAATTGGAATATTGGAACAAAGTTAACTGGTCAACCTAAAGGGAGAGTAAACTTAGGTGTGTGTTTGATTATCCTTGTGACTTTTCTGTGTTTGGCATTTTTAACACAAAACGCTAGAGGAGAAAAGATATGATTAGCTAAATAATTACTGAAAAATTTGGTGGAATTAACTGAAAACAGTTTAAAAAAACAAGGTGAATTGGGCTTCAATACTAAATTAACTGTATAGCACATGGAACTATGCTGAGTATTTTGTAGTAACCTATAAGGATGAAGAATCTAAATATATATATCTATCTGAATCACTTTGCTGTACACGTAAAACTAATGCAACATT